>NC_047113.1:33519907-33614907 GCF_902500255.1 Thalassophryne amazonica
TATCCCCAGTCTTATACAGCGGCACAACCTTAGCTATTTTCATTTGATTGGGAAATTTACCGGTTTGAAATGATAAGTTACAGATGTATGTTAATGGTTCTACAATCCATTCAATGACCTGTTTTACCACCACCATATCAATTTCATTTAAATCGGTAGATGTTTTATATTTACAATTATTCACAATGTCTATAATTTCTTTTCCATCCACTGCTGTGAGGAACATTGAACAGGGATTTCTTTCTATGAGATTATTATCCCAATCCTCAGGTTGGGAATTGGGAATTTTTTCTGCCAAGCTTTGTCCAATATTTACAAAAAAATTATTAAAACCGTTGACTACCTCATCCTTATTTTCCTTCTTGACATTATTATCAATGAAATACTGAGGGTAACTCTGTTTTTTATTACCATTTTTGATAATGCTATTTAATATATCCCATATTCCTTTAATATTGTTTTTGTTATTATATAATATGTTGCTATAATATTCCTTCCTACATACCCGTATAATATTAGTTAATCTATTTTTGTATTTCTTATATCTATTTTCTGCCTCTTTAGTCTTTAGTTTTATGAATTCTCTATACAGTGTATTTTTCTTATTACATGCATTTCGTAACCCTTTCGTCATCCATGGTCGAGCTTGGATTTTTTGTTTCTGTAGGCTTGTTTAATTGGACAATTTTTATCATATAATGATGTAAATATTTGTAAAAAAGTTTCATATGCACTATCAACATCACTTTCACTGTATACCTTTTCCCAGTTTTGCTCCTGTAAATCCTTCTTTAGTGTGTTCATGTTTTCCTCTGTCCGCACTCGCCTGTATTTTATTTTCTCCTCTGGCTGATTCCGCCGATGGTTTCTATTATAAACAATGAAAACTGGTAGATGATCACTAATGTCATTGATTAATAATCCACTCACAGTGTTATTCTCAATATCATTGCTGAATATATTATCAATTAAGGTGGCACTATGGGATGTAATTCTGCTTGGCCTGGTGATTTTTGGATATAAACTCATACTGTACATTATACTGATAAATTCATCTGTTATTTTATGCTTATTTGGATTGAGCAGATCAATATTTAAGTCACCACAAATGAACACAGTTTTTTGATTAGTTTTTGAGAACATTTTTCCCATACAGTCAGTGAATGTTTCAATACAAGATCCTGGTGCTCTATATATACAGCTGACTAATACATTTTTGCTTTTTTCTTCACATATTTCAATAGTTATACATTCTAATAAGTTATCAATCACAGTTGTCATATTGTCTACTATTTTATAATCCATGTTCTTATCCACATACACAGCCACTCCTCCTCCACTCTTATTCTTTCTGTTTACACAATTAAATTCATATCCATCCAGTTCAAAATCCATTCCTTTATCTTCATTGATCCATGTTTCTGATATAGCAATTATGTTAAAATTTTTTTTAAATTGACTTAAATATTCTTTAATGTTGTTAAAGTTTGCATATAGACTTCTGCTGTTGAAATGGATTATTGATAATTTGTTATACGTTTTAATGATCCGATTAAACTGTTCATCTGCATAATAGCAACAACTGTCATTGATATTTGAGAAGAAATTATTGTCCGGGTCTATATCGTGCTCCAAGTCCAGTACCTTGTGGTCTGTGTATTTAAATGTTCTCAGTTCTACTTTTCCATGATCAGCAATCCTTTGAGTTATATCCTTCTTGTCTCCAGATGTAGATGATGTAGTAGATGAATAGGTTCCTCTGGTCTGTGTCATGGTGTTGTGATGTGTTTGTGTCCTCATACCTTATTGGTCGTATTTGTCCAGATCCTCGATGTTCCTGATTACCATGACCTTCGCTTGTTCTGGTGTTCCATTCAATTTGATAAATGTTTTGCAGTTGGATGTCCATGTCTGTTGAATTTTTCCCTGCTTTTTTAAGAAACAAGCTTTCCTGGCGATGTCTGCGTTTCTTTTGGTCAGATGTTCATTGATGAATACGTTTGTTCCTTTGAGTTTCCGTCCCTGTTTTAACAATGCCATTTTATGTTTTCTGTTGACAAACCTCATTATAACTGCTCGCTTGTCTCCATCCTCTCTCCTGGGCAGGGGGTGGCACGCTTCAATGTTATTACAGTCCATCTGAATACCTTTAGATTGCAGGAAGTCAGCCACCTGTTGTTCCACTGAGCTGGCCTCCTGCTCACTGGCCTCCCCTCCGCTGTCTTCTGACACCACCCGTGCGTAGGATCGAGGTTTAATATGAATTCCTGTAATAATAACGTCGTTCATCCTTGTGTACTGTTCCAACTCCGCAACACGGTTCTCCAGGTACACCAGACGCCGGTCTTTCTCGGCATTCTGGATTCGGAGAGCCTTCACTTCTTCCACCAGCTCCATAATGGATTTCTGCTGCATTTTAACAACAGAGATTTCCTCAGACAAAAAGTCCAGGGACTTCTTGATATCGTCTCCCTCCTCCGCCGTCAGTGCCTTCTTCGGACCCATGGTCAGATAACTCCGCGCTGACGCCTCGGGCCTCGGTGGAGCCGCGCCGGTGGAAAACAATCCTGCTGCTGAAACACACCACTCCACAGAAGGGTAAAGTTTATTCCACTCCAAGAAGAATTTTCAGGGTGTTCCGCTAGCTAGCTGTCGCTTCGGAAGCTCAATCCCAACATCGGTAACTTCGGATAAACCAACACATGATGTCGTTGGCAAAGAAAACCCTGGACCCATTTCTACCTCCATGGATCCTGCACTGACACAGGGTGGACGAAAAAGAGGACAGCGCTGGCACTATATACTGTTGTGTGTACACGTCACTGACTAAATATGCGCTACAACGCGCTCATCTTTTGTTCAGAATCAGCTTCTTATCACTGGTAACGACGCGGCTTTCCTCTCACTCAAACCCGCAGCTTCACAGCGCTTTAAACAGTAGCGACACAAATCATGCAGCGAAACGAGACGAGTCATTGGATAAATGCTGGGCTTTGTCCCGCCCATCGGACGCTCAGCGTGTCTGGGGGTCTATGGGGCAGTGGGCTGGCCTCGGCTGGCCCGGACGCTCAGCTTCTGCATGATGATTGGATGATCTGTCTGAGGCTGAATCCCTTTTTGATTGACAGCGAAATGAGCGAATCAGCGATCTTTTGGTGTAAACATCCGTGGGAGCATTTTTAAATTTTCATTCTGTTCTGAGTTGAACCGGATACTTTCTTAATCCTCTTAGCGGCATTTTCTTTGTTAAAAATGACTAGCAACAAATCGAGCTTCTATTCCTGGTGGTTTTTTTTGTAGCTGTTTGTGTTTGGAGACTGACTTCTATCACTCTTTCTGACTTCTACCGCAGTTTCTGTCCCTACCGAGCAGCGGGTGCTGCTGAGCTCCTCCACCGTCACAAAGCACTCACAGGCGGACACACTTCACACTAGCCTCGCGCCAGTCCCAGCTAGCGAGCTAGCTAGGTAGCAAGCTGCACATAATGGCAGACAATTTGAATGTTGTGGACCGGATTTTCTTCCTTACGAAGAAAAACTTAGAGTTAAACAGCAGGGCAGATCAACTCCTCAGATTAATTTGGTGCAAAAGGTGGGGAGAGCTGGCAGACTGGAAGTGCTGTAACAAAACGTACTGTTTCTTGAAAAGGAACGGAGGGTAGAATTTACGTATAAATAAACCGACACATTTTATGACGTAGGCCGAAATTGAGCTTCCCCTCCTTGAAGGACCAGCATCCACCACAGGTGTGTGTGTGTGTTGGCAATTGGTACTATTGCGACTGCGACCCCTCTGTTGGTTGCTTTGAAATGCACCCGCCGTGTTTTTTTGTTTGTTTAGTTCGAGATGCTGCGTGTGATCTAATACGTTATTTGTACTTGTGTGTGTGTGTGTGTGTGAGAGAGAGCGCGCGCTGGTCCGGTCATATAGTTAATGTGATGATTATTGTGAGGGATTAGGGCTGCGTGAATAGCGAAAATAAGCAAAAATAAGCTATTAATAGTGGTGCCCACCTGGTGGATTTCATAAGCTCCCCTTAAGACCGAGATCTGGCGACGGGACTGACCATTGAGACACACTTATTAACAATTAACACACCCACACATCTGCAATTATATGGGTGGATACAAAAGCATGCACAAAGTGATGAGGAAAATGGCATTAGCAATGGCTGCGTTAGCGTTGATAGAAGACCTTGCAATCCAAGGTGAGCCTGTATTCAGCAACAGGGGCATTCCAGTGTGAGCTGGCCAATCGTCAGGAGTGTGCCAGTCAACCTTGAGTCGAGTCATGCTTACTGTGTGGAACACAGTCATCCGAATGTCATCCAGGTAAATCACATTCCAACATGAAAGTGCAATTTGAAGTGAGAGTGTTTTCCTAATGTAATTGGTGCTATTGATGGCACACATATTGCTATAAAGGTGCTATCACATGATAATTTTGTTTTTGTCAATAGGAAACATTTTCATTCCATCAATGATTACATCATATGTGATATGTGCGCATATGCATTGGGTTGGGAACAGGCTAGAGGCTGGCATAGTGTGCGATGGGTGGTTGCTTGATGTGTAAATAGTTCATTTGTGTAATTGTTCCAAATGAAAACCAGTGCGGGCACATTTGGGCATGTGCACAGTTTTTTTTTTTTTTTTGTTATTATTAATGTGTTTTCTTTTCCTTGATGGTAAAACTGGAGCTACATTGATTAACAGGCCCCAGATTGTCTCCCTGTGTTCAGTATTTGTCAATAAATGTTGTGAATGTCACAGTCAGCCACAGCGCATACTTTTTTAACTTCAGTGTGTGTGCGCTGCCCTGAGCTCACAGCAGCCACACACACACACACACACCTTTCCAGTTTCATGTTTATTCAATTTGACAGGGTACCAAATAAACTATCCCTGCATGTCCAGTCACCCATAGCTCACACTCGGTATAATTTCTTTTCTGTGTTCATGATGACATATCTGATGGAGAGGGGGTTCCCAGCTCCAAGGGCCCATTTACATGGATTTACATATTTAAATAGGGGCGTGGAAAGGGTGGAGCTTGGTACGTCCGTATGTGCGTTCAATTCCACATTCAGTAGGATGTACAAACGGAATGTGCTTGGATCCATGTGTACACACACTTTGATACATCTGGATATTTTTGTGCATACGCCAGTTTCTGGGTTTTAGGGTACGCCATGTTTCAGTAGGAAATCCATGCAAGTCTTTGTACATGAGGCCCCTGGTGTTGGAAATTAGCTTCAGCTGTGGTCACATGAACAGCACCTCAAACACTGCTTATGAAACAGTTTTTCTGTACTTGTCTCTTACAAATAAATAAATAAAATACTGCAAAGTATCACAAGTAAGCCAATATCTTTTACCACCAAAGACTTTGTGACAAGAAGTGTCCTGTTCATGAAATTTGGTGGACCATGTCATAGTTCACGTAACTATTATTACAGTCATCTAATGGGTGAATACGGCAGACCACTGCAAAGAAAACTTCAGAACAGATATTAACCTCAATAATTAACTGTTGTTAGGAGCAGACAGCAGGAATAAATCACTTCAAGTAACTATATATATATATTATATATGCTTTACAACCTTTTTGTATTGCAACATTGAATTTCTATGTAGCCCTCAAAATGTCATTACACACATGTACAGTATGTATACACAAAAACAGTGCAGATCATGTTGGTCCTGAGGGTGAGGAGGTAGGTAACAGCTGAGGCTGCAGGGGATTTCAGGAGCACCACCAGCCAATGTCAAGAAAGGGGTCATGGGTTAGGAAGGCTATACCCAACTCATGCTGCAAAAGGGTTATTATATGAACAAAAACAGCATGCAAAATTCATGCCAAAATACAAAGAAAATGTACAATTGGGTTTAGATTAGATAAATCATAAGTTACAGAATCTCACCCCAGCTGCTAATTACCAAATTTCAGCAAATCTCTTGTATCCAACCATGTTATTAACCCCACAACAGATGAATCAGGATGAGACACGTGGAAACAGAATTTTCTATTTCTTCCCATACATTCTGAAACGAGTTCAGATTGGGACATTCATAAGGGCTGGTTTGTTCCCTGTTCATTTTATTTGAAGATTGCACAGATATTAATACCAAAGGCCTGAGTGTCAAAAATGTCCTTATCACTCAGTGGTAAAGAACCATTAAACAAATTCTGGATACTGGATTCATCTGGTTAATTTGACAGATTAGTGAGCAACAGTAGCTATGTTGACATGAACATTAATATTCTGATCCTACCCCAATTAAGACCATATTCAGAATAAGACACTGCCATATGTACACAGCATTTTCTGATTGCTGGAATCTGAATAAGGTCAGAATCACAGTAAGCAACAGTCTAATTAATGCATGTGGAGTATTCTGATTGTTGTTGGATTATTGAAATACATTGTAGACATATGGACGTCTTAGTGAGACATTTGGAATTTTAGTAGCATGGTGTTACAGGTAAGAAACGGGATGTAATGTAGTCATGAATCATTCATCAAACTATGCTCTGCAACATGCTAATGAGAATATAAATGGAATAATCTTTAAACAACTGATGTAAATGCCATAATCTAAATATGGCCTGATTTAGAATACATTCTAAAAAGTAATTCAGTGGTTTTGTATATATCACAGTAAGAAACAGCTATACTGACTTAATAAAATCTCTGAAACACATTCAACTGATTGTTTGAGTTGGATATACCAAATGAAATGCCTAAAAATTTAAGTTAATTTTATCTTAACATTACATTTATGCTTTGAGTTTATTTCATTGTCATAAATTTTATTTTTGAAATACGCTTAATTTGTCTGGTAAATTTAATTCAGAATATTTGGAAAGGAATAAAATATTTAATATTTTTACTTAGATTTACAAAGATATCAATATTTTTAAGTGTAAAAATGTTTCACCAAAAAAACTGAGTTGAACACAGTAACAATTTTTAAAGTGTATAAGGTAAATAATCACACTAATCAGATTATTGCTGTCCATGTAATCTTAGATACCCTCCCTTCTGTAAGATTTTCAAGTCAATTTAAAAGTTTTTCAGTTGTGTGTGTGTGAACACTGATACACAGACCCCATTACAATACCCTCTCCACTATGGGTGGAATGAAGCTAATAAAAAAGGCACAAGTGGGCTCTTTCTCTTCCACAGCAGCTTCATACCATCGAAAAATCCATTTTGCATTTTTGTTCCATCATTGCCCTATAATGTTTAATTTGTCCGATGTGTAAACGCTCCAAGATTCAGATGTATCCGTGTCAAGGGGCAGCGTGGAAAAGTAATCCTGTTCTTGGTTCCATTTTTCTTGATCACCATCTGACTTAATTTGAAACTGAACGCAGTCTGTTGATGAGTGGAGGCAATCTGAGGCCCCGGGGACAGAAAAGGAGAGCTTCCTCTCACCACATTCATCCTGTTGGAAGTAATGAAGGTAATGTTTAAGATATGCTTTTGAAACGAGACAGAAAAATGAAGGAGTAGCATTGTAGTACCTTAGCACTGGAACTATATCTCGCCGAGCTCCCAGCACCTAATCTGTGTGGTTCCTGGTTCTCAGCTCTTATGTGAATGGGAGATAACCGAGGTGAAGGTCCTATAACCACGGGAGTGTAACCCTGCAAAGATAGCAGCACAAATACATGAGAAATTTAAGTGTTTAAAACAAACACAGCAGAAAAATAAGACAATCTGATTTCAGTCTCTTTTTTAAAATTTTTTAATTGAATTTCCATTCAGTGCATTCATTTTAATCAGGCCTTACAGTATGAGCAGGACTGGC
The DNA here is from genome assembly GCF_902500255.1 of Thalassophryne amazonica. Taxonomy (NCBI): domain Eukaryota; kingdom Metazoa; phylum Chordata; class Actinopteri; order Batrachoidiformes; family Batrachoididae; genus Thalassophryne; species Thalassophryne amazonica. Next base: position 33,527,725 of record NC_047113.1, read on the forward strand.
TCTTGGGCTCCATGTTCTTGGTGTTCCAGGCTGCTGACAGTGACCATAGTAGTCTGAGTACTGGGGGCTCGGCTGACTGTAGTCCTGTTGGGAGAGTTCAATTAAGCAGGTTTTGTTTAATCATAATATTTTACATTCATTTCCCCAAAGAAGCTCCAAAGAGATATCAGTTGTCCAAGGTGCTCTACCAAATATGATGTAAATGCCTCACTGCATGTGCTTTATACACTTAAACTGTTAGAATTCACAGTAATCTTTTTTTTGGAAGGTTTTATGTTACTAACTGCAAGGAAGTTTAAAGAAGTTATACAAGTCATCGATCCTCTTAGAAATGGTTATGGATGTTTTGCTGGGGGGGTGATCCACACAGTTGCAGCAGCGGGTCTATATAATTAAAGCGGCCACCTCATTGTAGTGTCTTTTTTTTAACCGACCAGTGTCGTGCCAAAGTAGTTCTCCCCATCAGAATCCCCAGTGCAGCGTTTTGTTTTTTTTTGGACTGTGTTTAAAAAAAAGACTGACAACATCTTGAATGGATGCTGTGAATTGAAAACCAAGTGTGGGAGGGGTGGAGGGTTGGACCAAACCCATGCCTAAACATGCACCAACGTCGCGTTATCATGGCATGACATGGATCATATGTGGCTTGACATGGATCATATGCGGTGACACGAACCATTTGAGGCTGGATGGGGCTGAAATGACAGGTCAGTCGTGGCTAACTAGAGGCTGATACCTGGCACATGTGAGGCACATGGAGGCGCCTTAGTAGTGAATACGTAACGGCTTAAAACATGGACCATTCTTCAAATAATGGCTGACATAACCATGTGTGGTTCATGGGTATTATTCGGTGGGACCGAGGCTTAAGTTAAGAGATTTGTAAAAGTGGTATTACGCCTTTCCTACTTGCAGGTTCGTGAATTGCACTTCCTTTGCAAAACACCTCTTCAGTTGGAAAAAATATTTTTAGGTAGCCTTAAAGTGTAGGTGACACGGAATGCCATGTTTTCATGAATATTTAAGACTAAAATTAAAACACCAGTTTGAAATTTATCCCTTCCTCGTGCACAGTTCTTGAAGAGATAAATATTTGGATTTTAAACTGCGTGCCACTAAAAACCAGGAACTTCACGGTGTGCCGACACTGGAGAAGAAGGAGGAGGAAGTAGTGTCAGCTCCGGACCATTATCATAATAGCCCATTAATTTATGGACTTTTACAGGCGACTGACAGACCTGTTTCTACCGAGGGTTCGGTTCGGAGCTGCCCCGTGTTTTCAGTGTCAGAACGGTTATTCTCTCGGCAGAATCTTTTTCGATTGGCAGGTGAAACACTTATATTGACGAGCGCGTACGCACGGTGTCTGCGGCTTCTCCACTGAACACGGAGACAAAACTGTGCATTTTCAGATTATTTTATTGTTTTCTGGATCATGCGATAATGTTGTCGCATGCAGACTGAGACATTATGAGCACATGAGACGCTGGGAGTCTTTTAACTTGCAGTGCAAAGTGGCTCGTTAACAACAGAGACTCGATCCATCAGTCGCAAAAACGGATTACAGCCGGTGCTGCTGGCACCAAACTCCCGTGTGACAAATGGACTTTTCTTCAGCCAAGACAGAAGGAATTACATTTTTTCAGATGTTGTTTTGTAAAGGTGGATAAGTTTAAAGATGATCTCATTGAAATGGATAGGTAAGACATATTATGTACTCCTTCTGCGAATGGTTTTAATATTTAATAATAGCGTGTTACGTACGGTACATTAAATGTATTCAAGAAGGAAACAATATTTATTTTAAAAATAGCTGAGATTTTCAGTCCCTCCTGACATTTTTCAGATTTGAAATTGTGTCTATGAAAAAAAATATCCACACTTCCTTATCACTTTTTTCTGATATCACAGATAGTAAAACTCTATTTTTTTATCAGTTGATTACGACCAAAGAGCTGGCAAAAATAAAGCAAAACTGTTTATCACCTCCACCCATGCCAAAATCAACCGCATTATTATTTTTTATAATCACCATTCTGTGTTCTAAACTCTGCCAATATTGTCAACTGTTGTAGATTGAAGTTTTTCCTCCAAAGTTTATTGTCATCTAAATAAGCTTCAAAACCATAAATGCTGTGTCCCCCACAGCTGCTTCAGAAACCCCTTCAGACTAGACTTAAAAGAAAAAGCTCCACACTAGAAAAAAAAATCATCAGAAAACAGCTTGACCTCCACCGTGTTAACAATTGATTTGTGCTTGAATCAGCAGGTGCCCTTCTGGTGATGATGCAGCAACAATATGGCCGTGGCTGAGGGCTGAACGGGGCTGAAATAGAGCACAGGCTTCAGACAGCTGTAGTTTATCCTTCACCTGCGCACTTATCATTGACTTTTATTGGTCAGGATTTTGTTTAAATATCAACATTTTATGCACATTTTTTGGTGTCACCTACACTTTAAAGAAATGCTTTGAAGGAATGTTTTCCTGATTTCCTCACCTGGATGTTGACCCTCAGCAGGTTGGCTGGTGGAATACGATTTGCTCTGAAGCCTGAGAGGATGTGCGGGATGCTGCAGTTAGGATAATGCTTCATGAACAGGATGAAACCAGCCAGTGACACAAACAAGCCAGAGGGGACAGTGATGGACTTCAGAAGCGCTCGCCATCTACCTATTTTTTCTGCGTCAAGAGGGAGAGAGCAGATATTGGCAATTGTGGGGAGGTTAGCTTCCTTGCGCGGGTAAACAAACATGTTGTCACTCACCGATCACCTGCAAGGAGGTGGAGGACACAAGGTTGCCGTTCATATCCCTGATTTCGTACAGCCCATCGTGCTTTGATGTCAGCCTCGCAATAACCACCTCATTAACAGTGCCATTCCTGCCCAGAGAGATCAAACCTCTGTAGCGTACATCGTAGTCCATTATCTGACCCTCCCGGATCAAATGCACAGGGCCACGTGGGGGCTTTGCATCAAAAGGATCCAGGGATGCATCATCAGGGTGTCGGGTTGGAGTAAAAATTAGATGTGCATGAGGGACAGGGAGAAAGAGGGGCAGGTTTAGAGACTCCTTGGTGAAGCGGGTGACATTGAAGGTGTGTCCTGCATCATGTGGGATCATAAATGGATATAGAAGGAGGATAACAAAAAAGAAAAGATGATATGAGGAGGGTGAGAGAGGGTCAGATGGACAGGAAAAGATCAAATATAGTCACTGAGGGGATTATACAGTGAACGGAATCTATTAGTCAGCTTCTAAACCTCGTACCCACCCTCATTGTCCCCGCTCACCTCGGACAGTCAGGGTGCTCCGGGATAGGACCTTTCTCTCGCTGTCTCTCATAGTGTAGTTCCCTTGGTCTGCCTGTGTCACTCTCTCAGCCACCCAAACTTTCCCTCCTCTCAGCAGTCGCCCCCGGCCCGTCTCGCTACTGTCCGGATCGGTCCGGTTCCACAGCAAAACTGGAGTGGCCTGAGGTAGAGCACCCCGAGGAAAAAACTCCAGCAAGGAGCCATTTGGAGGGATGTCATGTTCAAAGTTCTCCCCATAGTTTCTTTGGTAGGAACGAATACAATCTGAAGAACAAAAATAGGTGATAATCAAGAGAGGCTCCATTTCAAACCAGTCGCAGAGGGAGGTGATAGATAATTTAGGGTTTCACAAAAGTAAAGAAGAAAGATGCACCGAAGACATTCAGACGAACAGTCTCGTAGGTGAATCCAGATGACAGTTTGATTGCATAAAGCCCCTGGTCACTGTGAGTCACATCTCGCAGGACAAACATCCGATCTTTGCTCCATTCAAACCGTGGGTCCTTTATCTGTAGAGGGAAAGACGTGTTGTTTACCTGAATGAGTTGCAGAATAAACAATTTAGATGAATGCATTTGAAGTAGTCCATGGGCCAAGCAGGTTTTCGATACTACTTAAGGGGACTAAACGACACTTATAATCCAGCCTCAGTGTACCATGGTTTACAAAAAATTGTATTACAGGCATCCAAGGGTGGCAGCTGTAGCCAGGTAGGGGTCAATGAAGAATTACACAGAGGTCAAAATGTAAAAATACTCCAGTCATGTTCAAAACAACACCACATTATTTGTGTGATCATAACAATTCTGAAAAGGTATAGTTTGGAGTATCTGTGACTGAATGTTCTGGAGTTATGGCGTAAAAATAGCAACGAAGGATATTTTCCCGATTGTACAGGGGTCAAAAATTAAAGTTGCTCCAATTTCAGTAAAAGAATGATGCACATTATTGTTTGGGTTAATATTGTTTTAAAAAGGAATAGTTTGCACCATGTGTCATGCTTAGTTATCATGTTACAGGGTAACATATGTCAAAGAATCCAATGGATGTCGACCTTGTTTGACCTTTACTTTGGAGACCAAACATTCAACACAGTCAAAACTATTCCATTTATTAATCCTTTTATTTCAACCAATAATATGCATCATTTTTTTTTTTTATGGAAATTGGAGCAACTTTAACTTTTGACTCCTGTACAAACTGAAACTGACCTTTGTCAGCATTTTTTCTATTTTAACCCCATAACTCCAGAACATTCCATCACAGATGGTTCAAAGTATACCTTTTTGGAATCGTTATGGTCAGACAAATAATGTGGTATAGCTTTCGACATGACTGGAACATTTTTACATTTTGACCTCTGTATAATTCTTCAATGACCCCTAGCTGACGCCACCCTAGAATGGCTGTCATACATTTTTGTGTAGACCATGGTACACTGAGGCAGTTGTTTCATCACCTTAAGTAGTACCAATTAGCTCAGAACTGATGACTGGCCCATGGACTAAAGAGCAAAAATCTTTTCCAAGACCAAACACTTGACTTTTTTTTTGATTATTTCTAGCACGGAGGCTGTCAAGAAAATATATGGCTGCAAATGAGGGGTGTAATGGTTCAAAAACCCCATGGTTTGGATCAGATCAGTTTTTTCCTTTTGTTGTCACGCATTGGATGATTTTTCAGATCAACAAAGGGAAAAGAAAAAAGTTTGACAAATGTCAGTTTCTTTACATTTTTAAAAACAACTTAAAGAACAATGAAAACAAAGAGCTTTTGCACATGGTTCGTAATGAAAACAAGGTGCCCAGGGTCTGAATAATATTTTTTAATGAAATATTTAATTGTTAGATTAAATTGTAGTATTAAAAGTACTCATGAAACAACAGCCTTTGTCAACATCATAAAAAGTAATTAAGAAAAGGAAGGAAATAAGCAGTTTAATGATTTTTCAAAAGGATGAAAATGTCTACATTATCGGCTGAGAGGGTCGTAATAACTTTATTTACAGTACAGGGCCGTATATAGGAATGTGAAAGGGGGGGTTCAAATCCTTGAGTTGGGGGTCCAGTGGGCCGCAGGGCCCCCGGTGGGGTCGAGGGGCAATGCCCTCGTGGGGGGCTCAGGGGGGTGAAGCCCCCCAAAGCAGAAGCTTTTTAAGGGTTTCGAGGGGTAAAAAGCTACACAAATTTCATTTGAAACCCAATGTATCATTTTAGGAAATACATTTTTATATACAAATAGTCCTTGCTTGGGATTGGATCAGTTGCCATAAGAACCACCCAGGAACAACCAAGATAACATTAATGCAAACTTTATACCTGCCTGTTGGTTGCGAATGACGCAACCGACAGGCGTGAAAAAACTCACGCATGCGCACGAAGGTTCAAGCTTGGCTGATGCAAGCGCACATGATTCAAATCCATATGGTTTTTGCAAAAAATAAAAAGGTCGGATAGTTTTCTAACAGACCTCGTATTTAGCGGTATTAATATTCGCGTTTACATTATGAACATGTACGTTATGCATTAAAATAGCGGTATTTAATTTGGCGACCTTGTTTAACTCGCGAAATTCGCATAATAAATCCCACGCGAATATTTGCACCTTTACAGTATTTGCAACAGGAAGGAGAAGCTCCCTTTATTTCTCAGCTTATACATACAAACATGTTTTTTACAAACCAGACAAGTGCAATTGTGTGTCTGCATGGGTATTTACAAGCCTACTAATCTGTTTGATATCAGAAGAGGGTAGGGACCAGGGAGCAAAAATTCTCAACCCCCATGGGAAAAGTTTATCCAGCAGTTTCCCCTTTCATCACTTAAGGGATTACTCTGGCAGAGGAAATTGAAACTTGAGGGTGTGTGATAATAGCTGTGTAACAGTTAGTGCTTGTTGCTTATCAATGAAAAGAAACTACATAACGTTGATATCCAGATCAGAAAAAAATCAGTAGAAAAAAAAAGAAAAAAAAATCAGCAGAATTCTTGGGGGGGGGGTTCGGTTGAACCCCCTGAACCCCCTCTATATACGGGCATGCAGTATACAGTACTTTCAAATCCCCCTAACAAGCACACCAGTAAGAAAAAAAAACTGTATTTTATGATGGCACAATCAAATTATGTATATTATTAATGTCTTTTAAACAAAAATATAGCCAAAAATTTCAAGCTGCACATAGAACCTTTATTATTTGACATACATAATAACAGTGCCTGTTTCATTGTTCCATGCAAATGCTATGTTAGAGATTGGCCAGCAGATGTTGCCATATGTAATTGTATGAAATCCTACTAAACACTGAACCATTTCAACACAGTTGCTTCATATTAATTTAGTGGTTCAAAGCGCTTCGGTTTCTCCGTCAGTGATCATTTAACAATAAAATACATCAGCGACCACATTTTTTTTTAGCACATGTGCACAGATAGACTTAAAATCATGGATACTTGCTAATCAGGACATTAAATAACATACGACATGTCCTTTTGCAACTAATTAAATCTGTAGCCTATTGTCTCAACACACAATTAGACTGATGAGGCTACGTCTGTGGTGACAAGGGACCCAATTTTATTAGACAATAGATTATTCGATTTGTTAGGCTATTTATTGGCTTACATTGTCATCCATAAAGTGGCCGACTCAAACAAGCTTCAAACCTATGCTCAAACTCTGAACTCTTCAAGCACAGATGACGTATCAGATGCAAGGTTTTCAGCGAATCAATGATCACAGAATACTGCCGTGAAAACATTAAGCAGATGTTAACAGCTGTTTTGGGTGTGCACCTTAAACTCCTCTCCTTTCATTAAGAAACAATGCGCTGTGGTTTGGTTATCAACAGAAAATTAACGGGAGAAATTTTTAATTTGGCGTGACATTACTTGCTCGTGTGTGGGAGCGTGAGATTGATGCTGAAAGCGTGAGTGACACGCCAGATGCGTGAGAGTTGGCAACCCTGTCACTGTCCATACATCCTGATTGGTTGGAGGGATTCTTTCTGTGCTTGCACAGAACTGAGCCCCAAGCTGCCTCGAGTGGAGCACAAGCCAGCAATGTGGGTAGCAAAGGTTGTCTGCTTTTTATAGGCTCTCTCTCTTCAAGTTCCCTGAAAAGCCTTCAGTTAATTCAAAATGCTGCAGCTAGAGTACTAATGGGGACTAGAAGGAGAGAGCATATCTCACCCATATTGGCCTCTCTTCATTGGCTTCCTGTTAATTCTAGAATAGAATTTAGAATTCTTCTTCTTACTTATAAGGTTTTGAATAATCAGGTCCCATCTTATCTTAGGGACCTCATAGTACCATATCACCCCAATAGAGTGCTTCGCTCTCAGACTGCAGGCTTACTTGTAGTTCCTAGGGTTTGTAAGAGTAGAATGGGAGGCAGAGCCTTCAGCTTTCAGGCTCCTCTCCTCTGGAACCAGCTCCCAATTCAGATCAGGGAGACAGACACCCTCTCTACTTTTAAGATTAGGCTTAAAACTTTCCTTTTTGCTAAAGCTTATAGTTAGGGCTGGATCAGGTGACCCTGACCATCCCTTAGTTATGCTGCTATAGACTTAGACTGCTGGGGGGTTCCCATGATGCACTGAGTGTTTCTTTCTCTTTTTGCTCTGTATGCACCACTCTGCATTTAATCATTAGTGACTGATCTCTGCTCCCCTCCACAGCATGTCTTTTTCCTGGTTCTCTCCCTCAGCCCCAACCAGTCCCAGCAGAGGACTGCCCCTCCCTGAGCCTGGTTCTGCTGGAGGTTTCTTCCTGTTAAAAGTGAGTTTTTCCTTCCACTGTCGCCAAGTGCTTGCTCACAGGGGGTCGTTTTGACCGTTGGGGTTTTTACGTAATTATTGTATGGCCTTGCCTTACAATATAAAGCGTCTTGGGGCAACTGTTTGTTGTGATTTGGCGCTATATAAATAAAATTGATTGATTGATGTGAATGTGCAGCTTTTTTCCCTGCTCACACTTTGATTTCACTACATCTCTGTCTTGAGATTAATTATGACTTTAAAAGCATTTCACAGTGACAATAAATCTGTATTTCACATCATTGTGTAAACTCATATGTATGCTGAACTGTGGTGGTGGTGGTGGTCTGTACATTCACGGATCACCTATGGTCTGTTACACCACTACTGCCAATGGAATTTGGTGGATCAGTGAAGTGGAAATTGATACATTTGTGATAGAACTTGATCCAGTATAATTTTTTTCCCTTGGACTGAAATCTGTTCATACTTTTCTGAGATATCCTGCTGGCAGACAGACAGACACACAAAGAAATGGCAAAAAGGGTAGTTACAGAATCTATAATTGGTGGAGATATGTACCACATGCTGTGGCAAATTTATATTACTCCACTTCCCCGTATAAAACTAGTCCTGTCTAAACAGGGTTTAGGACTCCAGTCCATCATATGTTAACTTTACAAAAACCAAGTGCTTTCTGGAGGACAATGACTGATGGATCATGAATAAAATAGAACCCAAATATACAGATACCTGAAGCATAAAAATAATCAATAAAGTAATTAAATAAACTGAGAGATAGAGCACTACGATGAATTGAATGGTCTGTCAGTAAAAGCCCTCCTGCCAGAAACCTCTTTTGTGTTAGTCCACCAGTTGTGTTGTGGATATTTGCACCACGTCTATGTTTTTCCAGGTGTCCCTTCGCCCCACTGTGGGCTCAAACTCACAGTCTCTGGGATGGGAGGTATAGGCTCTCTAACCACAACACAAACCCACAGGCCAAGCATGTGTCGCTAGAGCATTTTTTAGCCTTGCGGAGTTAAGGTTTATTTAACATCTTCTGCACACCGCCACCTGCTGGCCTCCATTACACATGCACTGTTAATATTCTGCAGACACCTTATCAAACTGTTTCATGTGCTGTCAGTTAAGTCAGTTTGCGTTCTCTGTGTTTTCTCAACTTGCAAGACTTTTTTATGCAAACTTGCCAATTCGGAAGTGGCCTCTCATGACCACCATACCCAACGAAATCCATCCCTTGTGCAAGTAACAAAAACAAACTCAGACACAGATCCACTTACTGTGGTTTTATCCAGCAAGACACGCCTCTGTTCTGGATGGGACTTTGGTGTAAAAGTCACAGTTCTTGATGTAGAAAACAGCGGCAGGCGAAACTCTTTCCCGGCACACACACTCTGCTCTTCTTTATCACCTTACAGACAGGATCAGGGAACGAGTTGTATGCTTATTTATCTTGAAATGAACATGATTTGCGATCATATGTGCATGCTGGAGGTGACTCACCTGGAATGACCCAACCTGTAAGAGGAGCACACGCACATGATCAGCATCCTCACAACACGCACCAACTTAAGAGATCATGAAGAAGCAGAAAAAAAAAAAAAAATCAACATACCCAACGAAAAGGGAGGATTAGCAGTGCGGTGATCAGGACACCGGAGGACATTTTATCCTGCGAAGACAGATCAGTGTTCCGTCTGTGAGCACGGCACGGGGACGCGCACGCGTCATTATCATTCATTGCCATCATCCTCTCAGAAATCAACAACAACTGCAGACGCACCCACACGCCATCAATCATCTGACTAAACGCACTCACAGCCAGGTATCCAACACCTTTTACCGCCGCTGACGAATATTTAACCAGTATGCAATGCGTCAAAGGGCGCGCGCAGGACAGGTCGGCAGTTTTTAACGGTTAAACCACGTGGCGCGCGTTGTATCGCGTATTGATCTGAACTCACCTGCAGAATGCGCGGATTATGAGATCAGAGCTAGTTATTTTTTCTTAATGAACAGATTATAAAGATGTAACGACGTCCTTCGCCGTGCGCGCATGAGCAGAATTTATGCGCAGTCCGGCGGATTCGCGGACGCGTTTACGCACATTGCTGCGCAGTCTCGCCGTTTGTGCGTCAACACGCATGTGCGTCAAGATGGCGTTTAGCCCGATACACTGACAGCCGGTGTTTGTATGGAGCTAAATCCAGGCCAAAAGTTTTGTAAACTGAAAATAAAAAAGAAAAAATAAATTTTGAAACTGAAAATTCAGTGTTTGTTCTTGAATTTTAGAATAATTTAAAAAGTATTCTCAAAATAAAATAAGTGTAAGAATATATTTTCAGTTTAAATAAATTTTTGATTCAGCTCTGTAATTATTTTGATCAAATAATTTATTTTTATTCATATTTCTTTTTTCACCTTCAGATCTTTTTTCCACTTTCAGATCTTATTTTTTCAGTTTCAAACTTTTGGCCCCTTCTGGCGTGAGAGGGCGTGGCTTTGATTGAGATGGGGCGTGGAATTGTGAGTGACAGCAGAGCAATCAGTGCTCACATAATATTGCTTTTAGGAAACGTGGGTACTTTGATAAATAATGACTTACCACTTTCTCTCCACTGTATTGTCTTAATACCTGTAAATAAAGTGATGCTAAGGACAAAGATGTCTATTATAAGGACAAAGATGTCTATTATAAGTAATTCTAGACCACTCTTGGTCATTTTTTATGTTTAAAAACTTGAAAATATGCAAGATTGTAAAGTATATGAATGAAAATAAATTATTTGATCAAAATAATTACAGAGCTGACTCAAAAATGTATTTAAACTGAAAAATATATATCTTACACTTATTTTTATTTTGATAATACTTTTTAAATTATTATAAAATTCAAGAACAAACATTGACTTTTCAGTTTCAAAATTAATTTTTTCAATCTTTTTTTTATTTTCAATTTACAAAACTTTTGGCCTGGATTTAGCTCCATACACATTACACAATTACAAAATGTATGTAAAATGTGTCTGATTCAGTCCCACAAAAGGTGCATTTATCAATCAAGGCACAAAAATCGAGCTTGCCGGGAGCGCGCACTGCCGCTTCATGTCAAACTCACCATGGTCAAAGTTCAACTCAGTGTTTTTTTTTTTTTTTTTTACAAATTTTATTGACATACCAAATAACAAATATGGGTACATTTTAACAAACTTTGGTAACAGTGAAATAACATAAGGGAGCACAGAATCATATAACAGTTATAAAAAAGAAAAAAAAATGATATGCAAGGGGATCACATTGTGTATTCAGCATGATGAATCCTTGGGAATGTTGTTCATAAATGTTGTTCATCGGGAATGTCATTCATTGGGTTTATGACTCCAATCCATCGTAGGTTAACTTTACAAAATTAAGTTCTTTCTGGAGGACATTTACTGATGGACCATGCAATGAATCACAGAGTAGAACCCAATTATACAGCTTGCTGAAGAGTAAAATCATCATTCAAGCAATTAAATAAAGTTAGAGATAGAGTGCTGTGACTGTGATGCACTGAATGGTCCGTCCCTAAAAGCCCTGCCAGAAACTTCTTTTTGTGTTAGTAGATCAGTTGCGCTGTGGATATTTGCACCATGTTATATTTACCATGTTAAAGCTACAATATTTTGTGACATTGCCTTTCACATAAGGATGCAGCAGCTTTTTGTCTGGCACTTCTGGATTAACCTTTTTCTTTCCTCACCATGGATGCCCTTTCTCTTTCATCCTGCAGGAGCTCTTCTTTTCTTCCTATTTGTAATATGACTTTTTAATTATTTCCTTTTGCTTTGTCCGTTACTTTTTCAGCTGATAAAATTTCCCTCCTTTTTGTTGTGCACCAAGTTTTCTTTAATTTTGCTATAATGGATGTTTCCTCAACATTTTGTCATTCTGAAATGGAAGTAAAACATTTTATTTTAAAGCACAGTAACATGTAATGCATAAAAATGGTCAGAACTTTTAGAATTGGTAGGATTTGTGACTCGCTCAGGGAGAGATCCAGATGGACCCAAATTTTTACCATTAAATTCAGCCACAATTTCAGTACCATGGCGTGCCTCTGCCACAACATCACTTCATCCCTCCAGGAGTTTCACTGGATGCCAGATTGTGACGAGGCATTCCTGTCCTAAAAGATAGCTTTACTGCAGTCCCCGTCCTGCTCCTTCCTGACCCCGCCCGACAAATTGTGGTCGAAGTTGATGCCTCCGACGTAGGCATCGGAGCAATCTTGTCTCACATTAATCCTACTGATAATAAGTTACATCCCTGTGCCTGTCTCTTGAAGAATTGTTGATACTGAACATAATTATAACATTGGTGACCGGGAACTGTTGGCGGTGAAAGTGGCCTTGGAGGAGTGGTGCCATTGGCTTGAGGGGGCACAAGAGCCATTTAGTTTGGACTGATCATAAAAACGTAGAGTACCTTTGCACAGCTAAGCGTCTAAACACCAGACAGGCCGTTGGGCCATTTTCTTCAGGTCAGTTTAATTTTGTTCTTTCCTACCATCCTGGTTCTAAAAACGGTAAACGGGATGATCTTCCAGGCAGGGTGATCTTCTTATATGCCATCTGAGCCTAGCACTGTTTCCATTTGTCTTGCTTTGTGTCCGCTATTACCTGGGATATTGAGTCTAAGATCAGGTCGGCTGCACGCGACATACCCACCCAACCAGGGTGTCTGAAAGGGAGTTTATGTTTATATGGGCTCGCCAGGCTTTCCAGCATGCGTCAGCTGCCTATAAAGGTGGCCGCCGATAAGAAGAGATCCACGGCACCTGTCTACACCCCTGGCCAGAAGGTTTGGCTTTTCATGCCTCATCTGCCTATTAGAGGGCTGCCAAGGAAACTCGTTTGTCGGTCCATTCCTCATCTCCAAAATTATTAATCCTGTCTCTGTATGTTTGCAACTTCGAAGGTCCATGAGAATCCACCCCATGTTCCATGTCAGCCATGTGAAACATATACACTCCAGTTCTTTGTGTCCTTTGGCCAATCCCCACCACCGGCCCGGTTCATGGATGGTGGTCCTGTTTTCTCTGTGCGGCGCCTCTTGGAGTCTCAGTGGCGTGTGAGGGAGGTGCAGTACCTGGTGAACTGGGAGGGGTATGGCCCAGAGGAACGATCCTGGATCCCCTCCCGCATCATTCTGGACCCTGGCTTGATCCGAGACTTTCATGCTGAGCACCCTGACTCTCCTGGGCTGTCTGGAGTTGGCCGTTAGGGGGAGGGAACTGTCATGATCTGGATTTTTTGTGTCATGTTTTTTCTGTTTGGTTCTGCTTAGTTTAGGTTTGATTGTTTTGTCTGTGTGTGATTTCTCTTGCTGGGTTTTTCCTGCTTGGGCTTTGTCTTCCCCTATCTCTCTTGTCTGTCTCTCTTTGTGCTTGGTGGTGGGCGGTGAACACTGTTTGGGCCACACCCTATTCTAGATCTTTCCTCACACCTGTTTCTAATCTGTAGCTCATCACCAAGGTGTACATACTGTAAGCTTCACTGGTTGCACTAGTTCTTCACCAGATTGTTGTGCTTTATGCCTTCGCTTCCAGCGCTGTTCTTGTGTTTTCCAGGTCCTGCTTGCAACCTTGTGTTTTTTTGTTTTGTTTTTTTGACCACCTGCCTGTTTTTCGAGCACGCCTTATCACCTGGTTTACCTGATTTGTTTGCTGTTTGTGGACTGCCTTTTTGTGTACTGGACCCTGCTAAAAGTCGCAGTAAATGATCTTAAAAACCAGAGCGGCTTTGTTGAGTCCTGCACTTGTGTCCAGACGTTTGTCCACCCACCCTGATATCCTGGAATCAAGACCCAGGGGTCCTGGAATCAGGCATTCTAAGAGTTTAGTAGCTGGCACGACACCAACGGTTTGTCTACAATACTGACTGTTACCATTAGATGGCAGCATATATCTTGATCAAAGCAAAGGACAATCTTTACACTAACACATGAAGTTTACCTCTTGTATTTCATTGTATTCCCAGACCCTTTTCTCCCTCTTTCTTTTATGATGTTTAAACATTGATGACTTACAAAATAATGTACTGACAGTATTTCATGGCCATAGTGGAATCACAAAACACAAACTAGAGTTTGTGGAACAGTGGCTTAGTGGTTAGCACTGGTGCCTCACAGCAAGAAGGTCGTGGGATCACTTCCTGTCCTTTCTGTGTGGAGTTTGGATGTTCTCCCATGTCTGTGTGGGTTTCCTCCCACAATTAAAAACGTGCTTATTTCCTTTCTCTGACCTGACCGAGGCAGCGTCTCTACATCTGGAGTTGGTCCCCCGGCGCTGGACTGTGGCTGCCAACTGCTCCTAGTGGTTGGATAGCTGTAATTAGGATGGGTTAAATGCAGAAGACAAATTTCATTGTATGTATGTACAATGACAATAAAAGCTCTATTCTGTTCTCTGTGGAGATCTTTCAGAACGGCAAATGGACTCTCAACACCAGCTCCATTGCCAAGAAAGTTCAGCTGTGTGTCTACTTCCTGCAGAGAGCCGATCTTCCACCCTCCATCCTCATCACTTTCTTCAGAGGGACAATAGAGTGCATCCTGAGCAGCTGCATCACTGCCTGGTTTGGGAACTGCACCACAATAGACCACTGAAAAGATCACTGGGGTCTCTTTCCCCTCTGCCACAAACAATTACACCACCCGTAGCACTTGAAAGGCCTTAAACATTGTGACGGACCCCACCCACCCATCCCACTCTCCCTTCTCCCTCCTGCTCTCTGAAAGAAGGTTCGGTAGAGTATGGGCCTCAACTGCCAGGATGGGAAACAGTTTCTTCCCTTAGGCAATCAGACTATTAAACCAGAGCTGTAATCCACTCACATTGACTTTTGTACTAAGGTCAATAATATAATAATAATAATAATAATAATAATAATATAATAGCGTTTAATAAATATTAAATAATATATAATAGCATAATTTTGGTGGTCAAACAATTTATTCACATAGGCACAGATTATTGGGTCCATTATTTGAGTCATGTTTGTCATTTTGTGACTTATGACTTAAACGTTAACTCTTTCAAAGTAAAACAGTTAACCAACTTACTAAGTGGAAAAGATACTATTTGGAATGTCTTCCCAAAATATGTTTTTAATCTGGTGGGTGGGGATAAATTCTTACTTAAATATGAATACAAAATTACAGTTGCCCAGTACAGTTGCCCAGTTTTCATAAACAAGCTCTGCTGACATGGAAACTTGGATACAAGCATGACGTCTCTCGAACAAATCATTATATAATGATAATATCCTTTGGAAGAATAAGTCGCTGTATTTTGCAAACGGGTGGAAAATGGTATTGTCCTGGTTAAACAGCTCTTCAGCGCAGATGGAAATCTGTTAGCCTATGATGATTTTTTTAATAAAATTTTAATCTACTTGTAACGCTGAAGAATATACAATGATCTTTGATGCGTTACAACGAGGTGTCCTGCAATTTTTTTGAGGCACAATTGCTGACGCTCAGATTAGTGACCAACTCAACAGCGGCATACTGATAGTTTATTGGAGCATCTCTTTTTGGGGATATCAACTTCACCAGACAAGAACATTTTTGCAGAAGGCAACTCTGCCCTCTGGGAGATTCTGTTGGTCTTCTTTATATGGTGAAATTAATAGGATTAAACTTTGACTAAATGAGGAGAAATTTTGTTTGAGCAATAAAGTTAAAGAAGTCTCTTTAAAAATATGGCAAAAGTTTACCCTGTTAAAAACCCTGAAGTGTAAGCTTAAAATGGTTACTCCTGTACCTTTTGTGAGCTACACGTTGAAGAATTTGTCATTTGTTTTGTCAGTATATACATGCCAGAATGTTTTGGACTGATTTACAACACTACATAAGGAAGAAAACTAGATAATTTATTTTATAGAGAGGGCTATTGTATTATGCTTTGAATACAAGAACATGAACAAAGATATCATGTACTTTATCCAGCTTCTACTGCTCCTGGGAAAACTTCATATTCATAAAATGAGATGGACACAATTAACACTAAAGGCCAGGCCGGCCTTTAGTGTTCCACTGCTAAGCCCCCTGCGGGGCACAAGCTGGGCTGAATGGTATATAAGTTGTTTGCCTGTAAAGTTGAAAGTGCTTTTTTACTTTTCTGTGAAATAAAAAGGACATGCCATGCATGTTTGGATGTAGAAACCATCTCCCTTTACTGCTTCCGACTCATTTTCTAAAATATAGCTCATTGACTAATATTTTTGAAGCGGCCATATTACCACTCACATGTTCCACTCCTGAACAATCTTTTCTACGCAGACAACTTCCTGGTGCACACAATTTAATCCTCATGATTTTGTTGCAAAATGCCTGCATGTCCAGCTGTAAACTGCACAAATCATCAGTTCAAAGGTTGTGGACAAAGGATACAGAGTTTGAAGTGAAATGTTTTGGAGAACAATACAGATAAAATATGGCTTTTCCTGTTACTTTGTATGGTTAAACTTGTATTAGAACAACAACAAAAGAAGATTCTGTGATTAATGGTAAATGCTTTTCCCATTCATCAAGCCCATGAATGTTTCATATTTTGAGGAAGAAATGTAGTGCATTATAGAAGCAGCATAATTTTAAGTGTACCAAATTTTCAAGCTATTAAGAAGCATAATGAACCAAAGCAAGATATCTTGATTTTTTTAATCCACTTTGTTTTTGATATGGTACCAATATATATATATATATATATATATATATATATATATATATATATATATATATATATATATATATATATATATATATATTGATAAGCTCGCTGATGATTACACAAAGCGTCTATGTTTTATTAGAATTGTAATAAAAAAAAATCCAACTGTCATTTTTTATGTACATGTAAGCCTGAGGGAATAAGCCTGAAAATGACGTACATGTTGTATCTTATGTTTGAACAAAAAGTTAACTAAGCTGTATAAAAAAAATTGAGTAGGTGAATGAAAAATATATGAATATACATGAATATTGTGTGTAAGGTGAACAGAGTGAATGACACTGAAGAGAGGAAAATGAGAGGGAATTTGAAAGCAAGTAGGAATACATTCAAAATTCAAATTTCTTGGCGTTTATCATGGACATGTTTTCCATTACAGTTTAAAAGAAAAAGGGAACACAAAAAAAAAAGTCTGAGAAAATATTAATGTAACCATTGCACCAAGTGTAACAATGAAATTAGAAGCATAACAAATCAAAACAAATTGCTACATTTCTTAATTCAGCATTGGTGAATGTGACACATGACATTGGAAGTGCTGAGGAGAATTGAATATTTGTCCCAGTGAGATATGAGCAATTGAGAATAGAAGGGGAAGAAAGTGTCAAAGTACAAAAGGAAAGAAATCAAACAGCTTTATAGTCAGACGAATTCACATTAAGTAAAGCATTTAGCTAAGTGGTTTATTAGATGTGATTTGCTTTGCCCTCTACAAGGTTAAGTTGAACCAACTTAAGTCATCAAATTATTTAATTTGAGTTAAGGTAACGTCTGTATTTTACCTCCATTGTACTCAGAAAAGTCCATGCACAATGTCACCTTAATTTTCTTGAGGATTACTAACTTATTTCACTTAAGTCAGAGTAAATAACACATAACAACTACAGTTTTATGATCAAACTTTATTTTAAAACACTATGTTCAATTTTTTCACCAACATATTGTAATAAAAGATCAACTTACTACAATATGCATATTTTATAAACATGTCAAAGTTTTTTTTAATGCTAAAAATGCTCTTCAATGTAAGATACACACATTAACCCTATGAAATATTTTGAGAATGCTGTCTTTTAACCAAGTATTAATGATACACACACAACTTCAAGGTATAATGATAGAAAAGAACACAAACATATAAATCTGAAGACACGTAATGAGCAGGTATAAACCACGTGTAAAAATAACCTTGAATAAGATGTGAAGTGATTATGATTAGTATTGATTGTTGACGATATAGAGCGCTCTTGACCTCAGACTGGGGCAACGGTTCATCGTTAAGCAGGACAGTGACCCTAAAGCCCAGCCAAGATATCAAAGGAGTGGCTTCAGGACAACTCTGTGAATGTCCTTGAGTGGCCCAGCCCCATCCAACCTGACAGCGCTTGAGAGGTGCTGCAAAAATACATGTAGCAAGCTTGCGGCATCATATTCAAGAAGACTTGAGGCTGTAATCAATGCCAAAGCTGCATCAACAAAGTATTGAGCAAAAGGTGTGAATACTTATGTACATGTGATTTAAGTTTTTTTTATCTTGAATAAATTTGCAAAAAAAAAAAAAAAAAAACTTTTCATGTTGTCATTATGGGGTGTTGTGAGTAAAATTTTGAAGTGAAAAAAAATGAATTTGCTCCATTTTGGAATAAAGCTGTAACATAAAATGTGGAAAAAGTGAAGGGCTGTGAATACTTTCAAGATGTACTAAGGTAACTTTAACCATATAATGTTTTCTGTATGCATTTCAAAATACTACTGTTAATAATACCAACAAATATATCATATCAAGAGTAAAATCTTAAATGCACAATGCTGTTTTTAGAAAGCAGGTAATTTTCTTCAGACTGGTTTGGTCTCCAATATTTGAATCCATTTATATATAAATGGGCAAGATGTCCCACTTTGTAACATGTTTAGACTATGAGATATAAAGTCACTTTTTTGAAGTATCAAAATGTATTTAAGACCGAGCAAGGCTTTGTGCCAAATGGTCACAAGATGCAGCACCAAATTCATTTAAGCTGCGCTTAAATTAAAGGACGTTGACTTTGTCAGCGGTACAGCCATCAAAAATTTTGAGTCTAAACTTTGAGGGACAGCCCAAGGGGAGGTCAATCCTTTTTGGTCAAACTTCATCTCAGCGAATAAGACCAGTCCCGGGACAAACTGGAGCAGCGTATTGCTGAGCTGGAGCTGCAACCTGGAGAGAGAAGTAATAAGAAAAGAAAATAGACCTGAGCTCCACTGTCAATGAGTCCAAAAGGACTGGAGACTGGCCGTCCATTTTCTAAACCATGTAGCTGGTAAAATGTTCAGCACTTTTCTTTGCCTTCTATGTGTCATAGTTCAAGTCTGTGGCATCTGTATTCTGCTCTTGGGATTTTTGATAACTTTGTTAAAATGTGTCTTACATCTCCTCACACTCTGTGCAAATTCTCCTTTGTGTTAATAATCTTTTGTGCTTTCCTGCTGAAGTCTCCTTGGTGGTAGTTATTCCTCATGCTCTTATTTTGAAATCTGTGTTGTGTGTATTTTCAATAACTTGACTTACTGTCACTTGTGGTTCTTATCTGCTTTGGAGGCTTCTTTTTCCATGTTTGATCCACAGTTGCTGACCTATGCTGCCTTTATGTTTTTTTTCTTCAGATGAATAATGCACTCAGTCAATATAATGGTAGAATTATACACCCCAAAGCAGAGAACAACACTGCTTGGTTAACAATCATTCATCTAAGTGGGAACAGAAAGAAGCGGATGGTGGGTTACAATATGCAGCTACTAATCCAGAGGCAGAGGAAGAGAACACAACTAGCATACATATCAGTTCAACAGAACAGGAAACAGAAGACTTAACTCAGAAAATATATATACGTACAGTAGTGTTCAGAATAATAGTAGTGCTATGTGACTAAAAAGATTAAGGACTAAGAGGATCTTGGTTCCAAACCAACAAAATTAATGCCTCGCAGATGTGAAGAAATCATGAAAAACTGTGGTTATACAACTAAATACTAGTTTAGTGATTCACAGGATTGCTAAAAAAAAGCACTTTGAACATAATAGTTTTGAGTTTGTAGTGTCAACAGCAGATGCTACTATTATTGTGAACACCCCCCTTTCTACTTTTTTTTACTAATAGCCCAATTTCATAGCCTTAAGAGTGTGCATATCATGAATGCTTGGTCTTGTTGGATTTGTGAGAATCTACTGAATCTACTGGTACCTTGTTTCCCATGTAACAATAAGAAATATACTCAAAACCTGGATTAATCTTTTTAGTGACATAGCACTACTATTATTCTGAACACTACTGTATATATGGCCGCAGTGCTTTTCAACCTGTCACAGAGTTGCGCTGACTCGATGTGACACAGTGTGTGATGGTTGTACTTTAAACATTACAATATTTCCTTTGTGCAAACAGGATGCGGGGGGGCAGTGGAGCTCTTCAGGGGCACAATCGGGACATGCCAACATGATCAGACTGCTCCAAAAGCTGGTGGGTTGCCATTTCAGATGCCAGTCATACAACTATGCCAGTTCAAATGCAGTATGACCACATACGAATATTCCCCAGTTCAACTGCAGCACGAAAGTAGTGTGCATGATCTCTACATTCATGCTGACCTGCCAATTTGGCACGTTTCCCTAAGTGCCACACGAATACTGTGCTGGGAATTTGAATGCAGCGGGCTGCAGCACGACTCGCACAAATGTTGTTTGAATGTCACTTCGCACAGCATTCATGCAATTCATGCTGCAGGTCGAATGCAGTATGACTGCAGGTTGACTTGCACAAATGCTGTTTGATTGTCCATTTCTACAGCAGTATGAATGCAGTAGATTGACTACCGCCATTCGTATGGTTTCCAGCACGAGCCACACGCGAATGTGCCGACTTCTGTAAAAATGCTCTACAAGGCGTTTGAGTGCAGTTCAAATGCAACAGGACTTGCACGAATGCTGTTTGAATGTCAACTCGTATGGCATTATTGTGATGGAGGCTGTTACTGTTGTTGTTCATGTCATGTAGGGATGCACCGATACCACTTTTTTCCAGACCGAGTACAAGTACATACATTTTGGTACTCGTCGATACCAAGTACCTATATGAATACTTAATGATACCATTACAGTTTTATGATTAATTTGAAAACATGTTTTATTCATCAGTTGTTTCTTACTTTTTGACTGTAACTGCTACCAATATCATTAGCTTTGTTTTTATTTTCAAACATTTCACTTAAATCGTGTAATTTCACTTTTTGACTCCAACAAATTGTCCTTTAACATGAATTGTGTGTTTCTTAACAAACATGACACTGCCAGACATCTCACTGAAATGTAACCTGTGGACTTCAGCACTACAAAATATACAACATCAGGAACTGAACTGAAACTGTGGCTATTTATGTCTGTGAGCACTAAAAGCCTTTTGTGAGGGGCAGATTTATTTTGATGAAAAGAAGCTTCTCTCTGTTATCAGCTCTTTTTTTTATCTACATTGTGAGACACTGAACTAAACAGTTTTTCACTCTCCATACTATTTTTTAACTTTTAATTACTGGTAACATACACAAATACAAATCGTAAATGTTTTTTCTCAAAGGTGCAACATTTAGTATTGATGAGCACAGCATGCGCGGCATTGCCGTGACACGTAGAGGGAAAACAGAGTAATTTTAACATTATTTTATTTTTTGTGGATCATGCGATAATTTCCTCTCGTTCGGACAGAATAGCCTGTTGTCTGTGTTAAATGAGCTGTGAACGAGGAGCAGTGACTCAACTTCCGACGGACAACCTCCCCCGCTGAACCCTGATATGAGTTCTAACAGAGGAACTGCAGCGCAAAGTGCCGAACTCAGAGGAACTTTTTTTCAGCCACATGAGGAATTAAAGTATTTTAGATGTTGTGTTCCAAACGAAATGAATCAAATTTTCGTGACTTTTTTTTAAACTCACTATTACTAACCCTACTCCTTCCCCCAACCCTAACCATAACCACCCCTCCTGCTTCACTTTTAATTTCGTGCAGCCATCACGGAATGAATTAGAATGAATTTGTGCTGCTGTGACGAAAATGAGGTGCCTTTCATCACAGTATCACAAACCAGTAGATTAATGTATATTTCGTGCTGCTGAATCATGACTTGCCATGAGACTGGGTTGCATAAATCAGGTAGTTGTGGATCATTAAACCTTGGACCATTGACACAGTTCATTAAATCTACTGTTTGTAACCTTGGTGTGAAAATGGACTGAGATTTTAAACTTGATAAACAAATCAGTGCTGTTGTGAAGGCAAGTTTCTTTCACTTGAGGCAGTTAGCTAAGATAAAGCCCTCACTGTCAAGGCATCACTTAGAGATCTTAATCCATGCTTTTGTCATGACTCGGCTGGACTATTGTAATGCGCTGTAAGCCGGTATCAGCCAGGCCTTGTTTGCACAGCTGCAGCTGGTTCAGAATGCTGCAGCCCGTCTTTTAACTGGATCTTGGAAGCATGACCATATTTCACCCATTCTTTCTTCCCTTCACTGGTTGCCAGTTCGATATCGTATAATTTTATTGTTTGTTTTTATATGCCTTAATAAACTTGCCCCACATTATCTGTCTGACCTGCTCATGTCTTATTCTCCATCACGTTCTCTCAGGTCACAAGATTAAGCTCTGTTTGTACAACCCCAATTCCATTGAAGTTGGGACGTTGTGTAAAATGTAAATAACAACAGAATACAATGATTTGCAAATCCTCTTCAACCTATATTCAATTGAATACACCACAAAGACAAGATATTTAATGTTCAAACTGATAAACTTTACTGTTTTTGTGCAAATATTTGCTCATTTTTGTGCAAATATTTGCTCATTTTGCTCAATTAGGGCAGGGCAACAAAAGACTGGGAAAGTTGATGAATGCTCAAAGAACACCTGTTTGGAAACAGGTGTCATGATTGGTATAAAAGGAGCATCCCCAAAAGGCTCAGTGGTTCACAAGCAAAGGTGGGGCGAGGATCACCACTTTGTGAACAAGTACGTGAAAAAAATAGTCCAGCAGTTTGTTCACTTGCAAGGAATTTAGGGATTCCATCATCTACAGTCCATAATATAATCAGAAGATTCAGAGAATCTGGAGAACTTTCTACATGTAAGTGGTAAGGCCGAAAGCCAACATTGAATGCCTGTGACCTTTGATCCCTCAGGCGGCACTGCATTAAAAACTAACATCATTGTGTAAAGGATTTTACCGCATGGTCTCAGGAACACTTCAGAAAACCATTGTCAGTTAACACAAAGTTAAAACTCTACCATGCAAAGCTAAAGCCATACATCAACAACATCCAGAAACGCTGCCGCCTTCTCTGAGCCTGAGTTCATTTGAAATGGACAGATGCAAAGTGGAAAAGTGAGCTGTGGTCTGATGAGTCCACATTTCAAACTGGTTTTGGAAATTATGGACATCGTATCCTCTGGACAAAACAGGAAAAAGACCATCCAGATTGTTACCAGCGCAAAGTTCAAAAACCAGCATCTGTGATGGTATGGGGGTGTGTTAGTGCCCATGGCATGTGCAATTTACACATCTGTGATGGCACCATCACTGCTGAAAGGTACATCCAGGTTTTGGACCAACACATGCTGCCATCTAATCAACGTCTTTTTCAGGGACGTCCCTGCTTATGTCAGCAAGACAATGCCAAGCCACATTCTGCACATGTTACAACAGCGTGGCTTCGTAGTAAAAGAGTGCAGGTACTAGACTGGCCTGCCTGCAGTCCAGACCGGTCACCCATTGAAAATGTGTGGCGCATTATGAAGCACAAACTATGACAATGGAGACCCCGGACTGTTGAACAACTGATGTCGTACATCAAACAAGAATGGGAAAGAATTCTGCCTACAAAGCTTCAACAATTAGTGTCTTCAGTTTCCAAACACTTATTGATTGTTGTTAGAAGGAAAGGTGATGTAACACAGTGGTAAACATACCACTGTCCCAGCTTTTTTGAAATGTGTTGCAGGCATCCATTTAAAAATGAGCAAATATTTGCACAAACACAATAAAGTTTATCAGTTTGAACATTAAATATCTTGTCTTTGTGGTGTATTCAATTGAATATAGGTTGAAGAGGTTTTGCAAATCATTGTATTCTGTTTTTATTTACATTTTACAAAATGTCCCAACTTCATTGGAATTGGGGTTGTAGTTCCTCAGACCAAGCTCAAACTCAGAGGTGATAGAGCTTTTTCTGTTGTTGGTCCCAGATTGTGGAATGACCTGCCTTTTTGTATCAGGCAAGCAGATTCACTTGTAGTCTTTAAATCTCGCCTTAAAACATATTTCTTTTCTTTGGCTTTTGAGTAGAGGGTTGATGATTTTACTGTTGTAAAGACTTATACTGTTTCCACTGTTGTCTACCATGTATCCATTTTATTTGTCTTTGTTGTACAGCACTTTGGGCAACCTTGTTGTTTTTAAATGTGCTCTACAAATAAACTGGATTGTACTGAATGATGAATTCCACTGAAACCAACAGGTAAGACTTTTATTTACCGTGTGTGTGAATTTACTGCGCATGATGGACAGCGGCGCTCATCCAATTAATGGACAGCATTGATGGACATATTTGACTTATGAGTAAATTACATGAAAACCTGTTAAAAAAAAAAAATCTTTAAATTAGCCACACCACAGTGTTCAAAACGTATGAAAAACGTAGCAGCTTATATTCCGGACATTTCGGAGCGTGAGCGAGAAAATCCCACATTGACAGGTTGACATCACACTGCTGTAAAGGAGGTATCGGATACGTTTTATGATTACAAATGAATAATAAATGAATACGGGATCAGGCCGATACCCGATACTGGTATATCTGGATCGGTGCATCCCTAATGTCAAGCTCCAGTGATTTTAAATTTTAAAGTGTACAACAAGAAAGTGAATGCAGTACTTGAGTGGTTCCCTTAATTGTGTTTTTTCGTGACTGTGTGTTCAAGAAGTACCCACAGAGTAAGTCAGACCAGACGGTGTGCTTGTTATGACCCCACATGTATCCAAGTTCAGTCCCCAGAATGGGGGTCCTAGTCTGGTGTGGACCTCTACTTTGTCTAAATGGATTTTTGAATTGAGATTTCTGTTCACTGCCATGACGCTACTTTTTTTTTTTCCAGAACAGTACAAGTAGAAAAGGTGGTTCCCAGAAAGCATGGTGTGGTCTTGCATCCCCAGAATGTAACAGATACAAGGATAGGTGTGTGTGTGTGTGTCTGTCTGTCTCTTTGGAAGTTCTTGGTTTGGTTCTATCTGTGACATGTGGGCTGTCACATGAATTCTGAAGGGCTGAGTGAGGTTACAGAAATCAGTCAGCCAGGAATTTGAAAGGAAAAAGGCACAGCAGACATACTCAACGTACGGGCACTGCAGCAAACCCGGTTCTTGCTTCTGGAATCCTGGTGGGATTCAAAGAAGGATATGGTGGAGGACACTGGCCTGTAGTTTGATATGCAGTCTGTAATATCAACAAAAAATTTGATGTGAAAAATCTCTTAGAGGAAATCCACATCATTATGTAGAATCCATTTAGAGATCAACTTACATGAGACATAGGTGGAACCTCAGCAATTAGAGGAGCAGACTCAGCTGCTCTGTTTTTACGACAGAGCCTCTTGTAAACGAAAATGCATAAAATCACCACAAGGATCAGGATGGCAGGAATGCAAATCCAAGCAAATGAAATCGTAGTTGTGTCTGGAAGGTAAGTGGGGATAGTTTATGCATTATTTGAAATAACCATGAATTCATCTAATGTTATTACATCTGTAATCTAGTACATTTTGTTACTTACAGCTTTCTTGAACATAGAAGTCCAAAAGAAAAACAATGAAGCCTTGCTGATCTATGACTTCAAAGCAGCCGGAGTCTTGATGTTTCAGTGAAAGGATTTGTATCTCATCTGGGTTCAGCTTCCTAATTCGCCCTCTAAATGGCCCATCTTCAACCAGGATCCCTGCCTTCATCACTATCACGCGTTTTTTGTCCCATTTGTTGGTATAGAACATATTGCATGAGGTGCACTCCGGGGAAAGTGGGATGGTGAGAGTTCCACCTTCCCTTAAATCAGAGACTCCCTTCACATCTGTGTGTGATGGAGAGAGATGACTGAATAAGAACATTTCTGGAAATACACAGCAGTCTGAATGATCCGTGTGTGTTTGTGTTTCTATCATCACCTGTTACTGTCAGGTTTTTCCTCAACAGCAAAATGTTGTCTTTCTTCCTGAAGTTGTAGCCCCTGTTGTCTGCCGGAGACAGCTTATTCATCCCAGCCTGCTTGGGAACATCGGAGTAGAAGTTTTCTCCATTGGTCTTCTGGATTGCTTCAGAAAAGTAAAAAAAAAAAACCATGTACATTTACATAATTCAGTGGTTCCCTTTTTTGCTTGGCAATGCATTTTGATGGAATATGACCACAGACTATATATATACACTGGACAACACCTGTGTGATGTCATCATTGGTTTTCTATACATACCTTGAACATCCAAATGACACCGCTTGCACTGATTCACGATGAACTCATTAATGCACAAAAGCGTGGAGCAGTGTGTGATGAAAAATCCCTGAATACACCCCTCTCTTCGAGTCTGAACCGCCAGCTAAATCATATTTTTGGAGACTCCGTAGGGCTTACTTTAGTGTGGACATTAAATGTATGAGCTGCTTATTTTTTCAGTAATCGTGCATTAAAGGAAAATAAAACCCACTGATAATTTACAGTTGGGTTGGTAGATTATGACATTGAAAGTTGTAGGCATGTGTGATCACTTATGTTAAAGGTAAGAGCGTGTTTGTATGGCTGATCAAAAGCCACCAGCCAGCAGCCATGCCGTCTGCTATAACAGTGATGTGTGACGTCACATGGGCACAGAGGTTCAACACTCTGCCAGTGTCGCCCTGCAATTTAGAGGGGAAAAGATGTTAGAGGTTTCAAACTCGTCCCAGAAAGGGCCGAGAGGGTGCACGCTTTCTTTGCAGCCACCCGCTCCACCAGGTGATTTCACTGATTAACATCACTTTGTGCAGGTGAAATCAGTTAATCAGTGAAATCACCTGGTGGACTGGGTGGTTGCAAAGAAAGCGTGCACCCTCTCGTCCCTACATACTGTATATGCTGTTTCTGACGCGCACATCATCTAGCGCACGCATGGTGTGTCGCGGCGTCTGATCCGCTCCACGTGCAGAACCGTGTACCGGTAATTTTAACTTTTTTTTTTCCTTTGTGCATCATGAGATAATGTCATCATGCAGCCAGGATCGCCTGGTGTCTGGTAAATGAGATATTAAGACGCTGTGATGTTTTCAACTTGTAGCACAAAGACAGAGAGACGGTGAGGAAGGGGGGGGGGAGAGAGAGAAAAGACTCGGCTGACTGTTCTAATGGGAGGCGCAACTGCAACGCAAAGTGCCAGAGGGACTTTTCATCCATGACAAGGATTTAATTGTTTTCAGATGTCATTTTCTGTAGGACATGTTGATGAATCCACTATAACTAACAGGTAAGACTTTATATTTATTGTCTGGGTGAATTTACACCGCATGAGGACTGCAGCTTTCAGCCAATTAATGGACAGCATCAATTGACGTATTTCGACTTATGAGAAAGCCTATAAAAATCCATAAATTAGCTGCATCACTGTTTAAGCTGCAGTGTTCAAAGCGTGTGAAAAAAGTAGTGGTTTATAATCCGGAAATTACGGTATTCACATCAGCGTGTGTTCGCCGTGTGTAGTTTCTGTGCCCATGCTACGTCACAGCATTCTCCAAGCGATCCGGGGGATTTTTTTCTAATTGGTTAAAATTATGTCAATGGCGGCATTTATGAAATCGTCAATGGTGGATGAATTCTGACTTTTGGAGGCGGATATTTCAGTTGTAAGGGCTCCTTATTTTCATTTATACACAGTTTATAGTACAGTCTACCTTCCCAGCTGTATTTTATCAATGAGTTTTTTTTTCCTTTAAGTGGACCTAAGGGTTGAAGCTACTGACAGCTGATAAAAGTGCTAACACCGATAGCATTCAATATTAAATCCGTTCAAAGTTTAACTCAGTGTGAATATTGCAACAGAGACATCTTAGAGGATCAGTTAGGGAATTTTACTGCACAACAAGCTGTATTATTCTAGGTGTTTGGAATAAAATACTTCAAAATGATAGATACAGCAAAAACACAACAGCTAGCAGACTCTGAGTTACCACTGTTTCCAGTTCCTCAGTAAGGAAAGTCACTAAAAGCCATCTTAAAAGTTGCTAAATGATGTCATTACCTAATTTGCATAATTGACCATGTACATGTAATTACAGATGCTGTAGAGACAGGAATAACACTGAAACAAATACTGAGGAAAAAAACAATATGTTTCTAAAAATGAACTTTCTTCTGTTGATTCTTGTTGTTTCTGTCCATAGGACCCATGTCACAGACCGAACGAACCGCCTGTAAAAATTGCGCATGCGTCATTTCGGAGCTCAGCAGCTCATCTGAGACAGTCTCTTCACCAAAAGCGGTCAAATGGATTAATGGGATTATTAACCATTAGATGACAAGGTAAAACGTCTTAAATAATTCTAAAGTCAGTTTTAAGCAGAAACAAGGTGACAATCTATGACGCTTTGAACACAACAGCTAGCAGCTCGTGTAGCTGTCGCGCTCTGTTCGCTTCTTCTCTTTTATGATGAAATAATGCTGAATTTATGTGGAAATGATGCTTGTACAAAAGCTTCATATCTGTCGCTGAGATAGATGATGACTGGAGTGCAGTTTTAAGCAGAAACGAGGTGATAATCTGTGAATCGTGACTGATGACGCATGCACAGTGAAGACAGGGTGGACTGATTTTTAGGTGGGACTGCTCGGTCAGTGACATTGGGAAAAGTGACTCAAAAGAGAAAAAAAAGTCACTACAGGGGTCTGAATAGTTGCTAAATATAGCAAGAAAGTCGTTAAATTAGCAACACTGTTGTGTGGGCCGCCAGAAGAGGAGGTACTGCTGGCCCACCACCAGAGGGCGCCCTGTCTGAAGTGCGGGCTTCAGGCATGAGAGGGCGCTGCCACCTCCCAAGAGCGGCCGGGTTGACAGCTGTCACTCATCGGCTATGACAGCTGTCACCAATCATCTGCGCCTCACCCCAAATAAAAGCAGGACGACACCTCCACCACGTCGCCGAGATATCGTTCTTCCAAGGAGGTAACTCTCAGCCTGAGAATTCCTAACGTTGTTTTCAGTCGATACATTGTTGCAGCTGTCTTCCCGAAGGACCAGCGTATGCTGCGACTGCTTCGCTCTGCATTCCGCCAGATATGTAATTAGACAGGAGCTGCATGAGCGTGTGATTAGAGGTGGAGGTGGAATAACCACCATCCTTGTTACGGGGTGTACACACACCCACACCTGACTGTTTTTGCTCTTCGCCAGCAGTACCAGATCCGACACGCGGAGACGGTGGCCACCTGGGGGACTCGGGACCTGGCGGCTCCAGTATCCTCCTGGTTCGGTGGCGGAGGAAATCGTGTGGTTCCGGTTCTTCTCCAGACTGACGTCTCCTATCGTCGAGCCTGCCCACACGACACCTTTATTAATTGACTTTGTATTCATTCTATAATCTGCTGTGTGTAGTTGTGGCATTCACAACAGTAAAGTGTTCAAATTTAACTTCTCCTATTGTCCGTTCATTTGCGCCCCCTGTTGTGGGTCCGTGTCACTACACTTTCACAACAAACTGAATTACGGCCACAGTGAGAGGAGGAGTCACTGCGGGCTCAACCACTGTCGCTCAAAGCAACCACACCCACAGTTACACAAAACTTTAAACATGCCAAACTAAGAAAGAAAAAAAAAAAAGTCACCCCCATACAGATGTCATGAAGGTGGAAACTATCTATAGAGACCAAACCCATTTTTTTGTACCAGGCTGGGAATGTGCTGTGTTTCGGAAGAAGCCTCAAGTGGCCAGTCAAGGTACTGCAATATTAATGACTTCCAAGACAGGTCCAAATACAATATGATTTGAAAAAGTTGAGCACCATGCAGGATTTTTACCCATGATTTTTAGTCTGTGTGACTGAATGCTGCAATCTAGGGGGTCGTCTCTTTCTACCAAATGTGACAGAATCTGACGCAATGGTCACATCATGTCACGTTTCTTCCACTGATCTGAATATGGTTTCTTCCACCTCAGGTTTTTTCAGCTTTGTCAGCTGCTAGTTGCAGTCTTAAGGGACCATCTGGTCTAAAGTGAGAGGTGTTGTGGTCACACTGTCTGAATCAGAACTCTGTGGGAAAATAAGGCTGCTTTTTTTTTTAAACTTCAACATCAGTTTTTCTGTTCCCTTTTGAAACTGCATCAGTCCGTGATTTGTGGACCGCGCATTTACAAATGGTGATTTCTTCTGGGAACATGACCGGGTCCAGCAATGCAAGTAAATAAATCTTTTGCCTCACTGGTTTTCCAGAGGAATTGATCATTCCTCAGTTTTCCATTTGGTAGCAAAAGTATGTATAGTAGAAAATGCATAATGACTATTGGTATAAATTGTCATATATCAAATCAAATCAATTTTATTTATATAGCGCCAAATAACAACAAACAGTTGCCCCAAGGCGCTTTATATTGCAACGCAAAAGCCATACAATAATTACAGAAAAACCCCAACTGTCAAAACGACCCCCTGTGAGCAAGCACTTGGCGACAGTGGGAAGGAAAAACTCCCTTTTAACAGGAAGAAACCTCCAGCAGAACCAGACTCAGGGAGGGGCAGTCTTCTGCTGGGACTGGTTGGGGCTGAGGGAGAGAATCAGGAAAAAGACATGCTGTGGAGGGGAGCAGAGATCAATCACTAATGATTAAATGCAGAGTGGTGCATACAGAGCAAAAAGAGAAAGAAACACACAGTGCATCATGGGAACCCCCCGGCAGTCTAAGTCTATAGCAGCATAACTAAGGGATGGTTCAGGGTCACCTGATCCAGCCCTAACTATAAGCTTTAGCAAAAAGGAAAGTTTTAATCCTAATCTTAAAAGTAGAGAGGGTGTCTGTCTCCCTGATCCGAATTGGGAGCTGGTTCCAGAGGAGAGGAGCCTGAAAGCTGAAGGCTCTGCCTCCCATTCTGTTCTTAAAAACCCTAGGAACTACAAGTAAGCCTGCAGTCTGAGAGCGAAGTGCTCTATTGGGGTGATATGGTACTATGAGGTCCCTAAGATAAGATGGGACCTGATTATTCAAAACCTTATAAGTAAGAAGAAGAATTTTAAATTCTATTCTAGAATTAACAGGAAGCCAATGAAGAGAGGCCAATATGGGTGAAATATGCTCTCTTCTTCTAGTCCCTGTCAGTACTATACCATCCTTTTCCTAGGATACATGCTCTTGTTAACACGACCAGCTCAGCAGATTGAGCTGAGTGGTGTGAGGGAAGATGTTCAACTTCCAACACATCTGACAAAGTCACCATCGCATACTCTGCCACATCTCCCTGTGGCGATAAAAACATCTGAGTCTGTAGAGACATTCAAGTCCAGAGTTCAGACACATTTACTCTCCCTCTCGTATGGCTAGCATAGTGGCATAGTATGTGTGACCGCAGGACCTTTGTTGCCTGAACGGCGGTGGGATCGAACCCACACGGCTCGCACTAAAGACCATTCCTCTACCAGGTCAGCCAAAGGGGAATTCCCCGTTAGCCAAGGTAGTGGGAATGTCTTTTCAATCAGGACCCGGGACCTTCATACCGCTACATATGGAACTATGCTTCCTATCCTTTTAAATTCATTTTATTAGTAATGGAATGAGTCTCGGCCTCAGCTTCATCTAAATTCTGGTTCTCTGTCAGGATTTCCCCCAGATCCTGGTTTTAACCGTCTTTTAACCAGTGTCATGTGTTAGTTTCTCCACCAGATGGTGCCCTCAGTTATTTTTCACACCTGGATCAAATGAGTGATTGATTATTGACAGATTATTTAAACCCTGACTTTCTGTTCAGTTGTTGCCAGATACTTGTGAGCATTGCCAGACTCTTGCAGACTTTCCAGGTTCCTCCTGAGCCACGATCCATGATTGAGACCGTTACCAGGAGGACCAAGCCTGATTGCCTCTCTGTGACCTTGACTGTGTCTTCCTGCTATGCGCTTAAGACACCAGAGCTTCCCACAGCTAAACTTCAGATAATCTGGCCTCTCCTCCAATTCCCGTATTAGAGTGAACTGTCTTTCCTGGTGTTCCAGACGATTCCTGCATGGCTCCCATGCTGCCCTGGCTATCTGCACAGCTACATCACTTTGGAACTCCTTGGCTCTTTGCTCACAGCGCAACTCTGCTACACACCAGTTAAGTTCCTCCTCATCTTAGTGGGATCCCATTCCCACTTGTTCCTGTCTGACTGTGCTATGTTAAAGAACTGTTCCAAGAACTCTACCGAAGAACTGCATGAACTCTGATATCACAGGATTAAGAACCCAGCTGTATCAAGTCCTGCTTAATTGGAACTGCATCACAATGCGCAGCACTTGACCTCTGGATACAATTTATGAACTGTGAACAATTCGTGAACAGTAAACCTTATTTCTTAAGCAGAGAACATTATTTCCTCACCTCCAAAGCGACCTATGTTAAGCCTTTTGTGTACTGTGACTGTTTTCATGCTCCTGCATTACAAGTGCATTCACTCACCCTGTGTGTCTTTATTCCCCATAGTTCCTTGTTTCGGAGGGGAGCGTTCTACCTCGTCCTGGTCCTTGAACCTTAGTAATCATTCTCCTTCAAGACTGGCTCGGGATACTGCAGCTCCTTATTTTCACCACCAGGAGACGGGCCATCTCTCTATACTGCAGGCACCTCAGCGCAGCACCTTTTATTTATTGTTTATAAATAAATATATTTTCTTTTGTACTCCTTCCCATGTCCAGCTCCCTGCATTTGGGTCCATTGCTTGAAATGGTCCCGTTCTGTCCGGACCCCTAACCATAACACTCTTAGTGAAGCTTAGGGCTAGTGGCCGGTCATCACCTTAAAATTTTCTCTGCTTTCCTGTCGATTTAATGTTAATGAATTATACATTAGGTGTGGTTTTTCCGGCCGACTGATTCTGCTCTTTTTCTCTCTGTCTGAAGTGTGGAGGGAAATGTATGGGAGAGGCATCTGCAGACAACGGGATGCGGGATTGACTGTGAGATGCTATGCCTGAAGCTGATGCAGAAGATGTTTTAAATTCCTGTTTTGTGTTTCTTCAGCTCTGTAAAGCTTTGTAAAAACCTTGTAACTGTTAGAATGGCCGAAGCAGTGGGTCACCCCTTTGAGTCTGGCCTGCTTGAGGTTTCTTCCTCAATAGTTTTTCCTTGCCGTGGTCACGTGTGCTTGCTCTAGAGGTTGGTAAGGTTAGGCCTTACTTGTGTGAAGGGCCTTGTGGCAGCTTTGTTGTGATTTGGTGCTATATAGATGTAATAATAAATTAAATAATCAGTTTTATGTCCAGTTTTCTTCAGACAAGTCAGGGGATGGATACATGAACATTTCCAAGTCATGGAATATGTCTTGGACTTTATTTACATCAGTTATGAAAAAATACACAGTATGGTCCTCCATGGTAACTCTGGAGTAGATAGTTTTCAAAAAGTGAATGACTGTGCAAGAAGGAGAAGAGTGAGGAAATTTTTATTTTTTGTATTTGAAATGGCAGAAACAAATTAAAATGTGTGAAATACCAAGTGTTCCAATACATTAGGAGGGCACTGTATATTGAACTCAATCGTAGTCGTCGAAGGCGGCTTCAGTGGAGTGGAGAGGGAGGTGGACAGACTGGTGTGGGGAGTCAAAGCAGGTGGGGCACTTGGTGAGGCGCTCAAGTAAGTTGGCAGGTGAGGTTGAGGACCTAAAAATGACACATTCATGACATTGTCATGTATGTGTCCTTCTGTAATAAACTGCGTCCTTATGATCATTGTTCAAAAATGCAGAAGTATATTATTCCATCATTTATTTATGTGACTTCTCCTGCTTCTCAGTTTTCTTTTCACGGTTGTCCCTGTGCTTCCCTTCCAGTCTGTTTGTTCTCTTTTTTCTACACGGGGAAGATAGCCCATCTGTTCGTCCTTCAATTTTCGCTTGTTAGCGCACTTGACCAATTTCATTCATATTTAGCATAAGTGTGTAATTGGGTGGTCCCCCAACATCAGTGATTCACGGTGACCTTGGGGGTCAATTTCAGGGACTCAGTGAGATATTCAAAATGTTGTCATTCCCACCCTTGTTAGCAGAGGTGTCAAGTAACGAAGTACAAATACTTCGTTACTGTACTTCAGTACACTTTTTAGGTATCTATACTTTACTCCATTACTTATTTTTCTGCCTACTTCTGACTTCTACTCATTACATTTTCACACAAGTATCTGTACTTTCTATTCCTTACATTTTTAAAACAAACAGCCTCGTTACTCTTGGCTTCAGTTTAATGTTTATATATATATATATATATATATATATATATATATATATATATATATATATATATATATATATATATATATATATATATATATATTTCACGTCATGTGCGCCTGTAATCAACTTTTCTGCAGCGCGGCTTTGCTTTGAACCGTGAACCAAGCAGTGGTTCGCAGATTGAAGCAATGCTTCGACCATTGCTTCGTTTATTCTTTCTTTCTTTCGCTTAATTTCCCCCGCTAAAATCCTAAAGAGCATACTTCTGTGAGTATTATTTACCTTTTCTATGTTAAACCGACCTGTTATGGTCTTCTGAAACAGTTGATAGATGTATTTTATAACTTAAAAACGGGAGCGACGCTAACGCGTTAGCATGTCTATGGCATTTTCAATGTTAAAAGTTAGCATTAAGCAATTGCAGCTCTCATCACGTTCGGGTGCATTTGTTTTCAAATTGTAATATTTCTTAAATTTATTTTTGTTTATATATTAATAATGTGTGGGCCGCTGAAGAGGAGGTACTGCTGGCTCACCACCACCAGATGGCGCCCTGCTTGGAGTGCGGGCTTCAAGCACAAGAGGGCGCCAGAACCACTGGGAGTGACAGCCGTCAATCATCCTCAACACCAGCTGTCACTCATTCATCTCATCATCATCATCACCATAAAGGCCGGACGGCGACTCCACCTCCTCGCCGAGAAATCTCCTACGATTCGAGGTAAACTTCTCTGATGTGATTATTGCGAATAATAATCTGATCTGTTTTGCAGCTGTTTTTCCTGTTGGTATTCCTTATCTGGGATTTTTGGCGTTTGGTGTGACTGCGACGACTTCGCCTCACACCCCAAAACCGATAAGTGGTAAACAGGAGCTGCACGTGTGTATGATTGGAGGTGGAGGTTCTCCCTCCAAGAGGAATCATTAATCAAGGTTGCTGGGTGTGAGGATTCACACTCACCACCTTCTGTTTCTGTCTGCCAGCAGTACCAGGGCCGACAACGGAGGACAGAGACCACCTGGGGACTCAGGGCTTGGCGGCTTCGGTGTTCTTCAGGCCGTTGGTGGTAGAAGCGGTGTGGGCCCCGGCTCTTCGTTCATCCGAGGTCTCCTATCTTCAAGCCTGCCCGCAGTCCTCTTGTGTATGATTGGCAGCACTCTTGTTTATATTACGTTGTGTTCTTGTGCAACATTAAATTGTTACTCCTTCTCTTATCCATTGTCCGTTCATTTGCGCCCCCTGTTGTGGGTCCGTGTTACGACACCTTCCCAACAAATAATCTAATTATTATTATATACAATTCTAGAGAGAGGCAAAAAGAACCTGAATAGAAACACAACAGAAAATATAAAAGCAACTAACAATGAACATACATAAATAAATACACCCTTACCAAAAAATAGTACTGATAAGTATATAAAAAGTAAACTAGAAGTATACTTGAAACATACTTGCATATACTACTTTTTGGTAAGGGCATACGTACATAAATGTTTCCTGTGAACACCTAGTGACTATTACACCTCCATTTCATCCCTGTCTTATTTAAGTTTAATGACCGTTTGTTTCAGTCAAACCATATTTTCAGTTTGTTAATTTCTTCAGTGATTTCCTCCAGAACTATCTGCCAAACTAGAAAACTGCTGCATCCTAGTAAGAGCAGAATACTACTGGAATTAATTTGAATAAGGAAAGTTGTGGTTTTTTTTCCTTCACTAAATGGATGCTACACTCACTGCAGTTTATTGTCTGGAATAGTCCCAGATTGCATTTCAGAGCTTCTAGAATTGAAACATTTTCATGCAGGTGGTGTTGGGGGGTAATTTGGGGTTTTGGGTCTTGGGCCACATGTAGAACGAATCAGTTTTTAAATTAAGCTTTCAATTCATATAGTGGCATCTACCTTTTTTTTTTTTTAAAGGTTACTTTATACTTTTATACTTTAAGTAGGTTTGGAGCACATACTTTTTCACTTTTACTTGAGTAAAGAGGTCAAGTTGATACTTCAACTTTTACCAGAGTGTTTTTAAACTGCAGTATCTATACTTCTACTTAAGTAACAAATGTGTGTACTTTTGACACCACTGCTTGTTAGCATGATATCTCAAGAACCAGTTGATCAATTTTGTTCATATTTAGCATAAGCGTGTACAACCCCAATTCCAATGAAGTTGGGATGTTGTGTGAAATGTAAATAAAAACAGAATACAATGATTTGCAAATCCTCTTCAAATGAATACACCACAAAGTGATAGAACTGGTAGACTTTTTTGTTTTTGTGCAAATATTTGCTCATTTTGAAATGGATGCCTACAACACATTTCAAAAAAGCTGAGACAGTGGCAACAAGAGACTGGGAAAGTTGATGAATGCTCAAAGAGCACCTAATTGGAACATTCCACAGATGAACAGGTTAATTGGAAATAGGTGAGTGTCATGATTGGGTATAAAAAGGAGCATCCCCAAAAGGCTCAGCTGTTCACAAGCAAAGATGAGGTGAGGATCACCAGTTTGTGAACAACTGCGTGAAAAAAAAAAAAAAGTCCAACAGTTTAAGAACAATGTTTCTCAATGTTCACTTGCAAGGAATTTAGGGATTCCATCATCTACAGTCCATAATATAATCAGAAGATTCAGAGAATCTGGAGAACTTTCTACATGTAAGTGGCAAGGCCAAAACCAACACTGAATGCCCGTGACCTTCCTTGGGTATGTCATCTCCTGATAACTCTTGTGTCATAACATTGTCACAGTCAGAATCGTCTGACTCTTTTTACCCATCCAGTATGGTTCTTGTATTTTCCGTTGAGTCTAATCCAATAACCAGTTTCAACCTGGATTTTTGCTGAGTCCAACTTGGTCTTTTTACACAAATACAAAAACGTATGACCTTACTTTAATCCTTTTACTTGTTGGTCACTTCACTTTTTGGCACCTCTGAACAAAGGACAAACCTCACTAATCCAAAAATTCTTGTCTTAAAGCAAGAACGGTTGAGGATGTCTCTGGAGTGGTGCCAGGAGGTTCATCAAGTGACAACAGAGAGTGAATGGAGTCCCATCTGGGCCACCAACTTGTTAAAAAATTTCTCAGCCTTCATTAAACTCAGGATTCAGGTCGGTCACAATCAAAATTTATTTTTGCAGCAAGAGGAGCAAATGACAGTAAATAACACCAGGCTGTGGGGTCCAATGCTTAAATAAATGGACAGTGCAAATGCATCTGTCATAACTCATATCCAAACTACACCAACAGACGGCAGCCCTTCCAAATAAAGACATCATGAATAAATGCAGAAACTGCTTACCAAAGCAAAAGAAAGAAAAACCCACCTGCATCAATTCAGTCATGGGTTGTGACTGAATTGATGATCACTGAGATAAAGCTTCCAGAGGTACAGTGGGACATAATTTAATAATGCGATGACATTTTCTTGATTTGGGGTTGTAAAACGGGTGAATAAGTGATGCTAGAAGTGTGAATTGCATTGGTTTTTGAGTGAATTCTACTC
The DNA here is from genome assembly GCF_902500255.1 of Thalassophryne amazonica. Lineage (NCBI taxonomy): Eukaryota > Metazoa > Chordata > Actinopteri > Batrachoidiformes > Batrachoididae > Thalassophryne > Thalassophryne amazonica. The sequence goes on from NC_047113.1 coordinate 33,565,598, forward strand.
ACCAGAGAAGAAGAAGCAGGAAACACTGATCAAAAACAGCAACATCATGCTCTACACGAAAGACAAACACCGTGTCAATCTTTCAAAGCCTAAACTGAACAGAAGCTCATTAACAACTGGCTCACAGGAAGTTACTCAAAGAGAAAGTTTCCTCCTTTTGTTTCGCTAAATGACCACAAACTTCCTCATGCACTTTAAGTGAGCACTTTGAAGTTGGCACCAAGTTTGAGATTCAACATTTGAATATAGGCCTGGCAGTGTTGCTTCCAAACTATGTACTGTGCCACCTCATGCACAAGACCACAAGAACCCACCACCCACAGTGGTTCAAACCCCATGGGCTCCTGCGTGGCACACTCACTATTTAATGTGCAACAACTCTGCAAAGTTAATATGTATTATTATATAACAGCTGAGTGGATCTTTGTCATTTGATTGGTGCTTTGTATGTCACATGACATGGATTCATTCATCCCATTTGTGTTGCATTGCATTTAGAGTGCAAATTTGGTTCCATATGTTTGGTACCATTGCACTCTACATGCGCATGCGTCCTCGTACAACACACGCACATACAACAAATCCACTGTGCTGTCTGGAGGCTGTGAGCAGGAAGAGAGAAAGAAAAACTGGACTCATTTCTGACGTGATTTTTTTTTTTTTTTTGCTGCACTGAGGACATACACAGTTGACCGAGCCAGTTGCGTGTGTGCGGGGGACAACGACACGATAATTTGACTGTGCTAACTGACGCTGCTACACACACACACAAATGCACTCCGCTGTCAGCCATCTAGATGCATGAAGACCTGTTCACATGAAACGCTGATGTGATTTTTGGCTGGACTGAGGAACTACACAAAAAGTCTTTTTTTTTTTTTTAATGGAAATCCAAAGTCAGTGCACAGCATCACTGGACTACATGTTACAGTGGAACACCAAAATGTCCAGTGGTCCCTTTTCTGTTTATAAATTAATAAAATATCAAATGACAAGGATCTATTTTAACGGTTATATAAAAACAAATAATGAATGTTTTTACATTCTTTCAATGGAACGAATATTTCATGAGGTGAAAGCTGGAACATACCATTCAACAAGGTGAACAGACATGATGATTCATGTCTATTCATGTGTCCTTGTCCTCTGTCTCCCTCTTGTGACCGTTCTGGTTTTTGGTTTTCTGTGTTGTCACTGTGTTGTGCACTTCCTGTTTAATTTTGTCACCTGTTCCTAGTGTGTTTTTGTTGCTTTCTTCCTGTCTCTCAGCTATTTTGATATTAGTGATTTCCATAGATGGTAGAGTGCATCCGGAAAGTATTCACAGAGCTTCACTTTTTCCACATTTTGTTATGTTACAGCCTTATTCCAAAATGGATTAAATTAATTTTTTCTCCCTTAAAGTACCCCATAATGACAATGATTTTTTTTTTCGATTTTTGCAAATTTATAAAAAAAACAAAACACAAAACAACAACAACCTAAGAAATGCAAATACGTGTTGTGACACATCGGGAAGACAGACTCAAATGCAAATGTGGCCGTTTCATGGCAAAAAACAAAGATAACAATTTATAAGAAATGTGCTGGTGAGGTAGATGAAGTGGTGACCAGGAGGTGAAGTCACTGGTGCAGGTTGCCAGGTGAGCCAGTGGCGGCTGTGGACTGTATAAAGGGAATAAGCCACAATGATGTGTTCACAGAGAAATGCTAGAAAAATAACACAAGGGGAACGAGCTAAGGTGGTGAGAAGAGAAACACACTGGCAGAGAAACACAGAAGGTAGGAGGAGACAAACCCAGAACCCAGACCACAACACAGCCTTTCCCATGAAGCTCAAAATTGAGATCAGGTCCACTGATCATCCTCCTGCATGAGCATGTATGCACAAATCCTGTCTTTGGACCAATTATAATAGCAGGGATGTGGCTGAGACCTTGGATTCCGGCTATGTGTCGTGTTTGTGGCATAAGAGTAAGCGCTGTGTAGAGGGGGGTAGTTTGGAACAGACTGGAGAACGCTCCTTCAGTTTGATTAGTAATTGTATGGATTCCAGACCAAGTTTAACATTTTCATCAAATAACAGACCAAAGATATTAAAGCTATGTAGTGCTAATATCTTTGATTTCAACTATAACAAGAGTCATCAGGAGATGACATATCACTCCGGTCCCCATAAAATCAGGAATTTGGTACCTGTACCAAATTCCCAAGTACCTGAATCAGGTACTTGGGATCACCCAAGTGCACACTTGTGCTAAATATGAATGAAATTGGTCAGCTGGTTCTTGAGATATCACACTAACAAGGGTGGGAATGACAATATCAAGGTAACCGCAATTGTCTTTAAAGCGTCTTTTGTTTCTACTGTATCCATACAAAATCAAATCCTTCTAGGAACTTCTTCAAAATGGATAAAATGACAAAGGTAAGCTCTTACCCAAATATAGTTTAATGATGTTATATTTGCTGTTGTTATACAGGACACACACACACAAAAAAAGACAAATAATATATAATAGTATAATTTTGATGGCAAAACAATTTATTCATAGGTGCAGATTTTTGGGTCCAAACCATTATTTGGAATCTTCACGAATGAACTCTTGAATTTTGAAAAAATCATTGAATGTATGTGAAAACCAAAAGGCCTCAACTGTTTTCCTTTTTTTGTATTTTTCAAATCTCTCCAGAGATGTTCAATTGGATCCAGCTTTGAGCTCTGGCTGGGCTACTCAAGGACATTCACAGAGTTGTCCTGAAGTCACTCCTTTGATATGTTGGCTGTGTGCTTCGGGTCATCGTTCTGCTGAAAGATGAACCGTTGTCCCAGTCTGAGGTCAAGAACACTCTGGAGCAGGTTTTCATCCAGGATGCCTCTGTACATTGCTGCATTCATCTTTCCCTCAATCCTGACTAGTCTCCCAGGTCCTGCTGCTGAAAAACATCCCCACAGCATGATGCTACCACCACCATGCTTCACCGTAGGGATGGTGCCTGGTTTCCTCCAAACATGACATCTGGCATTCACACCAAAGAGTTCAATCTTTGTTTCATCCGACCAGAGCATTTTGCTTCTCACGGTCTGAGTCCTTCAGGTAATTTTTGGAAAACTCCAGGCGGGCTGCCATGTGCCTTTTACTAAGGAGTGGCTTCTGTCTGGACACTGTACAGAGAGGAATGCTGACAGAGTGACCATCAGGTTCTGCTTCCTGGTCACCTCCCTGACTAAGGCCCTTCTCCCGCGATTACTCAGTTTAGACGGGCGGCCAGCTTTAGGAAGAGTCCTGGTGGATCCGAACTTCTTCCATTTGCAGATGATGGAGGCCACTGTGCTCATTGGGATTTTCAAAGCAACAGAAATGTTTCTGTACCCTTCCCCAGATTTATGCCTCGAGACGATCCTTTCTCTGGAGGTCTACAGACATTTCCTTTGACTTCATGCTTGGTTTGTGCTCTGACAACTGTGGGGCCTTATATGTAGACAGGTGTGTGCCTTTCCAAATCATGTCAAAACAACTGAATTGACCCCAGGTGGACTCCAATTAAGCTGTAGAAACATCTCAAGGATGTTCAGTGGAAACAGGATGCACCTGAGCTCAATTTTGAGCTTCATGGCAAAGGCTGTGAATACTTACGTACATATGATTTCTTAGTTGTTTTTTTCTCTACATTAGCAAAAATCTCAAACAAACAAACAAACCTTTTACACATATCCATTATGGGGTATTAGGTGTAGATTTTTAAAGAAAAAAATTCATCCATTGTGGAATAAAGCTGTAACATAACAAAATGTGGAAAAAGTGAAGCTCTGTGAATACTTTCCGGATGCACTCTGCCATCTATGGAAATCACTGATGACAAAATAGCTGAGAGACACAGGAAGAAAGCTACAAAACCACACTAGGAACAGGTGACAAAATAAAAACAGGAAGTGCACAAGAAAGATAGAACAGTGACAACACAGAAAACCAAAAACCAGAACGGTCACAAGAGGGAGACAGAGGACAAGGACACATAGACATGAATCATCACAGGGAGCTGTGCAGATTCATGTCAGAGTCGCTGTGATTGACTGCATCAGTAATACATATTAACTTTGCAGAGTTGTTGCACATTAAATATTGAGTGTGCCACGCAGAACTCCATGGGGTTTGAACTAGAGGTGGGCGATGCCGGGAATTTTGGTATTGATCCGATACCAAGTAAATACAGGCCCAGTATCGCCGATAGATACTTTTTCATATTTAAGCTTCATAGATGCAAAGGATCCAAAAGACCTAGGATAGAATTTCGCCATTGTACGTGACATTGTACGTGACAACAAAATAATTTATTATCACAATCAACATTTTTGTTTAAAAAAAAAAAATATATATATATATATATATCTCAATCAACACAACTTAAAACAATCTCCTGAGGTAGAGGGCTGACTCAAGGAGAGCGCTGAGTGGGCGGGCCAGGCTGAGCCTACCTGCATGGCTGGTGCTGCTGAGCCATGTGACGGCGCAACAACAAAAGATCAGAGGGGTGAGAGTGCGCTGCTCCATGTTGTGTGACACAGTGTAGCGCTGCTCTAACAGACAGAGTAGCCTTTGATGAATCTCCATGCGCAGCAGTCAGTGCATGTGGGAGACAAAAAAGCTTGAGTATCGATCTCTTTACACGAGGATCATTCAATATCAATACCAGCGTTGGTATCGATATTAGAATCGATCCGCCCACCTCTAGTTTTAACCACTCTGGGTGGTGGGTTCTTGTGGTCTTGTGCATGAGGTGGCACAGTACATAGTTTGGTAGCAACACTGCCAGGCCTATATTCAAATGTTGAATCTCAAACCTGGTGCCAACTTCAAAGTACTCACATAAAATGGCATGAGGAAGTTTCTGCTTATTCAGGGAAACAAAAGGAGGGAACTTTCTCTCTCATTGAATCAGTGTGTCAGTTGTTAATGTGTTTCCATTCAGTTTAGACTTTGAAGATTGACACGGTGTTTGTCTTTCGTGTAGAGCATGATGTTGCTGTTTTTGATCAGTGTTTCCTTCTTCTTCTTCCTCTCTGGTGAGTAGAATTCACTCAAAAACCAACACAATTTACAGTTTTAGTATCACTTATTCACCTGTTTTACAATGAAAATAAATATTATAACAATCAGAAAAATGTCATCACATTATTAAATTATGTCCCGCTGTACCTCTGGAAATGTAAGTGACAATTGCTTTTACACATGTGTAGATGTAAAAGAATGAAATAAATCAGATTAATGGTGTACATGTACCAAAGAAATCAGACTATTGGGGAGAAATCTGGGTCTGTTAAATTTCTCATAATCGGTTAAGAGTCATATCCGATTAAAGAATATTGCATTTTGCTGTTTACGTCAGATCAGATAACTCCAGTAATCGGGTCGCGATCAGGTTTTTAGTGTGCATGGAAACAGTCCCAGTGTTATGCATGTTTATTAAATTTGTGTTCTCAAGCTTTTTTGCAGTAAGCAAGGTGTTTTTGGATTTCACAACTCATTATTGAACTGTTGCAGATGGGTTTTTCCTTTCCTTCCCTTTTGTAAGCAGTTTCTGCATTTAATGGTGTATTAATTTGGAAGGGTTGCCATCTGTTGGCGTAGTTTGAATGCCAGAGTTATGACAGATGCCTTTGTCTTGGTGGTTTTCCTCACTCTTCTCCTTCTTGCACAGTCACTGTTTTTGAGAACTATTTACTCCCTACAGATTTACCCCAGAGTGCCATACTGTTTGTATTTCTTAGTTGATGTACAAAAAGTCCAAGACCTATTCAGTGACTTGGAAATGTTCATGTACCCATTTCATGACTTGTCTGAAGGAATCTGGCAATAAAACTGATTATTTACAGGTATTATATCAGGTTTGTTCATCAAAACTGGCTGAGCACAACTGCAGGACACAAACACACAATTCTGTAGGTTAGAATCGTTTACTGAAGACATATGCTGGAGTCAGTACACAATAAGGCAGTCAAAAACAAGCAACAGTACAAAAAAACATCAGGCTAAAGGCAGGGTCGAGAAAAACACTCTGAGGCAAGTAGGAATAAGCAAAAACACAAAACAGAGCACACTGATCTGACAAGGGACTAGTGCAAACAGTGAACCTTAAATACAGCCAGGTGATGAGCTGCAGATTAGAAACAGGTGTGTGTGGCAAGCACCAGAACAAGGGTGTGGCCAGACACAGGGAAACGCCCACCACCAAGCACCAAAAGAAAGACAAGAGAGATAGTGACAGAGAAAACCCAAGCAGGAAAAAGACCAGCAAGAGAACTAACATGTAACAAAAGCAATCACAAAAAAATAAAACAGAACCAACTCAAATCCTGACATATTATACCAAAGTGTTCCTTTACTAATGCAACCCATCATCTTTCTGTTTATATTTTTAATTGGTTTACATCAAGTTGTAAAGATTTGCTTTCAGTTTGAGTTTAAGGAAGATCATTTTAGACATTTTTATTTATTTATTTATTTTTGTATTTGAAATGGCTTAAACAAATTAAAATGTGTGAAATACCAAGTGTTCCAATACTTTTGAACGGCACTGTATATCCAGCCTTGCCTTTATCACTTGTATCTATAAATGTGAAGGAAGAAGAAGGTGAAAAAAAGTAAAACACGCGATTGGGTAAGTTTTACAATCCAGTTACAACTCCTCATGTTTTCACATGGAAAAGCTGCCATGCCATCAAATTTAATAACTTTTGATGCAGGAGACGATACACATAAAACCTATCCTATGATTGCAATGTCTGATCCAAACAGACAAGCAGGGGTAGGACCAGTTTGTGTGTATCGGCCCTGGACTATGTCCAATGTCAAAGCTGCTGTGGAAGGTGTTTCTCACCCAAAACAATAATGAAATCAGATTTAGAACGGAAATAAGTCTCTTGAAAAGTTACAGCTTGAACACCCAGGAAGCTGAAAGTGTGATTAGGCTCATGATCAGACAAGACGAAGAAGAAGTGTCTTGTCAGTGGAAACTGGGGGTCCTTTCAGGGGGGACAACCCATTAATTATGAAAAAGATGATAATAATACAATAACATGCTTTTGGAGGGTGGTATGTATTTTCAGAGGCCAGACGTTCATGCCCAGTTGCCCAAAATGACAGATATTCACCCTCATCTAACTCGGGCGAATATCTGTCATTTTTGGTGACTGGGCATGAACGGAGGGGCTCAGAAAATGCATACTGCACAACAAATGCATGTTATTTGCATTATTATCACTTTTTACTGAGATACACAACATGTGACGCATACATAAAAAGTTGGCTCACTTTAACTTTTGTCGTGTCGGCTGGCGCGTGCTGCTCTCCAAATTCGGCAGTGTGTCCTCTCATCAAGCTGGCTGCTTTAGCTGCTGTTCATTGTCGTACTATCCGTGAGAAAATCATCCGGAATATCCATATTAGGACCAAAACACACTTCTCGCCTTTTTATCTTTTCATCTGCGGACAGTTTTTTTTCCCCACTGCGGACAGTTCTTGGGCTGCATGCCCTATGACATCATTTGTTTACACACAGCGGACGGGTATAGGTAGCGTCGATGTAAATCTATGATACCGGCCTAGCAACGCCTCGGTAAAGTGATAATAATAGTGAATATCAAGTTTGCACCCTCCTAAGTTGTACTGGAGAACATTACAGTGGCAGAGCTGATTATACCAAAATTAAGAAATGTAAACAGGGGGAGGACAAGGCTGTTCTCGACTATGCTGCCCGGTTAAAGAATGTATTTGACGCCAAGACTATACCACAACCCTATGATGATACTGGAAGCCATGCACAATGGAAAATGAGTTTTTGCAGGGAATACATCCTGAATTGTCCAGGCATATAAAGAAACATTTGGTAACTTAGGAGACAGGACCTTTCCAGATGGTAAAAGATTGGGTTGTGCATACTGAAAAATTACAAAAGAACCAGAAAAATACATCAAAAGCTACAGGTCTGTATTTTACTAGTTAGGATTGTGACAAAGGTATGGAGATGGATTTTGTGATGTGCTTTTCTGTAATGAACGGCGAGGGAGAGGGAGACGAGGTGGACAAGACAGATGAGGAGGACAGCGAAATAAACAATGAAGTTTGCTTCATATACAAAAAGATGGGAGAGTTGGGCCTACCACATGACTGTTTGGCAAAAATTGATGAAGTGCTATAATAAACTTGAACTTGAATCTCCTGCAAACATCTGACATTGTTGTGTTTGTAGATGGTTCCTTCAGAAAACTTGAAATGGTATGACCACTTAACTTTCCTTTTGCAGCTGAAACTCTTTACTTTAGCAATAGAACTGTCTCTCTTGAATTCAGTAGTGGAATTGGAACTCTTGACTTTAGTCATAAAGCTGAAATTCTTGGCTTTTGTATTGGAGCTGGAACTCTTGACTTTAGTCATGAAACTGCATCTCCTAACTTTAGAAATGGAAATCGAACTCCTGACTTTTGTAATGAAGCTGAAACTCATAACTTTTGTAATGGAGCTGGAACTCTTGACTTTAGCAATGAAGGAGGCCTTTGAACATAGTAATGGAGCTGGATCACTTGACTTTCCTATTGCAGCTGAAATTCTTTACTTTAGCAATAGAACTGTCTCTCTTGAATTCAGTAGTGGAATTGGAACTCTTGACTTTAGTCATAAAGCTGAAACTCTTGACTTTTCTATTGGAGCTGGAACTCTTGACTTTAGTCATGAAACTGCATCTCAGGCAGAGTGACTTTGACAGATGTGTCAAAGTCCAACCTCTTCCCTCGCACCAATCGGCTCAGTCTGCTGAGCTGGTTGTGTTAATGAGAGCATGTATCCTAGGAAAAAGATGATATATGACAATTTATACCGATAGTCATTATGCATTTTCCACCATATGTACTTTTACTACAGAATGGAAAAACTGAGGAATTATCAGTTCCTCTGGAAAACCAGTTAGGCAGAAATAATATTTACTGGCATTGCTGGACCCTGTCATGTTCCAGAAAGAAATCACCATTTGTAAATGTGTGGCCCACACATCACAGACTGATCCAGGTTCACAAGGGAACAGAAAAGCTGATGTTGTAAAAAGAAAGAAAGCAGCCTGTATTTTCCCACACATTTCTGACTCATACAGTGTGACCACAACACCTGTCCTTTTAGACCAGATGGCCCTTAAAGATTTGCAACAAGCAGCTGACAAAGCCGAAAAAAAGCTGAAATCGAAGAAACGTGACGTGACTTGACTGCTGTGTCAGTGTCTCTGCCAGATTTGACATAAAGAGACAAAAAATATTTTAGATATAATTTGGCAGCATTCAGTCACATAGACTGAAAATCGTGGGTAAGAATCCTGCATGGTGCTCGACTTTTTCAGATTGTATTCAAGCAGCAACACTCAAACCTGTATTTTGACCCGTCATGGAAGTCATTAATATTGCAGTTCCTTGACTGGCCACTTGAGGCTTCTTCCAAAACACAGCACATTTCCAGCCACATTTACACCCTGGTACAAAAAACTCTGTACCAGACTGTAGATAGTTTCCACCTCCATGACAACTGTATGGGGGTCAATTTTTTTCTAACTTCCTGGTTTGAGATGTTTTAAGCTATAAAGTTTTGTATAATTACTTTGAGTAACAGCAGCTGAGCCCAATGACTCCTCCTCTCACTGTGCCCGTAATTCACAGTGTTGCCATCTTAGCGACTTTGTTGCTATATTTAGTGACTATTCAGACCCCTGTAGTGACTTTTCAAAAAAGCAACTAGAAACAAATCTAGGGACTTTTCCTAGTGTTATTTGAGACTTTTGGAGACTCTGGTATGAACATATATTGTTCTTACTCTTCCCAACGAGCAGCAGGTCCTTCCGTAGCACTCCCAGGCGGCGCAGCACTATGGCACGAGATATTCACCCTTCTGCAGCCAGACTGAAAATAACTGAGCAAAGCCGTGGTGGCTGGCTGATCCAGGACGAGATGTAAATGTAAAATTTTCTTTGTCTAAAATAAATCACAGCACTACTTACCAGACTTAAAGTGTAGGTGACATGTAAGTGACATGTTTAGCCGCATGTTCTCCTTGAATTGCTGGCTGTCTGAGTGGTGTCCAAAAAATGAGGTGGGCTTCATAGATAATTGGCAAAGCTTCTGGGGAAAACCTGGTCTTGTTAGGAGAGACGGCATCCATCCCACTTTGGATGGAGCAGCTCTCATTTCTAGAAATCTGGCCAATTTTCTTAAATCCTCCAAACCGTGACTATCCAGGGTTGGGACCAGGAAGCAGAGTTGTAGTCTTACACACCTCTCTGCAGCTTCTCTCCCCCTGCCATCCCCTCATTACCCCATCCCCGTAGAGACGGTGCCTGCTCCCAGACTACCAATAACCAGCAAAAATCTATTTAAGCATAAAAATTCAAAAAGAAAAAATAATATAGCACCTTCAACTGCACCACAGACTAAAACAGTTAAATGTGGTCTATTAAACATTAGGTCTCTCTCTTCTAAGTCCCTGTTGGTAAATGATATAATAATTGATCAACATATTGATTTATTCTGCCTAACAGAAACCTGGTTACAACAGGATGAATATGTTAGTTTAAATGAGTCAACACCCCCGAGTCACACTAACTGTCAGAATGCTCGTAGCACGGGCCGGGGCGGAGGATTAGCAGCAATCTTCCATTCCAGCTTATTAATTAATCAAAAACCCAGACAGAGCTTTAATTCATTTGAAAGCTTGTCTCTTAGTCTTGTCCATCCAAATTGGAAGTCCCAAAAACCAGTTTTATTTGTTATTATCTATCGTCCACCTGGTCGTTACTGTGAGTTTCTCTGTGAATTTTCAGACCTTTTGTCTGACTTAGTGCTTAGCTCAGATAAGATAATTATAGTGGGCGATTTTAACATCCACACAGATGCTGAGAATGACAGCCTCAACACTGCATTTAATCTATTATTAGACTCTATTGGCTTTGCTCAAAAAGTAAATGAGTCCACCCACCACTTTAATCATATCTTAGATCTTGTTCTGACTTATGGTATGGAAATAGAAGACTTAACAGTATTCCCTGAAAACTCCCTTCTGTCTGATCATTTCTTAATAACATTTACATTTACTCTGATGGACTACCCAGCAGTGGGGAATAAGTTTCATTACACTAGAAGTCTTTCAGAAAGCGCTGTAACTAGGTTTAAGGATATGATTCCTTCTTTATGTTCTCTAATGCCATATACCAACACAGTGCAGAGTAGCTACCTAAACTCTGTAAGGGAGATAGAGTATCTCGTCAATAGTTGTAGCTCCTCTGAAAAAGAGAGCTTTAAATCAGAAGTGTCTGACTCCGTGGTATAACTCACAAACTCGTAGCTTAAAGCAGATAACCCGTAAGTTGGAGAGGAAATGGCGTCTCACTAATTTAGAAGATCTTCACTTAGCCTGGAAAAAGAGTCTGTTGCTCTATAAAAAAGCCCTCCGTAAAGCTAGGACATCTTTCTACTCATCACTAATTGAAGAAAATAAGAACAACCCCAGGTTTCTTTTCAGCACTGTAGCCAGGCTGACAAAGAGTCAGAGCTCTATTGAGCTGAGTATTCCATTAACTTTAACTAGTAATGACTTCATGACTTTCTTTGCTAACAAAATTTTAACTATTAGAGAAAAAATTACTCATAACCATCCCAAAGACGTATCGTTATCTTTGGCTGCTTTCAGTGATGCCGGTATTTGGTTAGACTCTTTCTCTCCGATTGTTCTGTCTGAGTTATTTTCATTAGTTACTTCATCCAAACCATCAACATGTTTATTAGACCCCATTCCTACCAGGCTGCTCAAGGAAGCCCTACCATTATTTAATGCTTCGATCTTAAATATGATCAATCTATCTTTGTTAGTTGGCTATGTACCACAGGCTTTTAAGGTGGCAGTAATTAAACCATTACTTAAAAAGCCATCACTTGACCCAGCTATCTTAGCTAATTATAGGCCAATCTCCAACCTTCCTTTTCTCTCAAAAATTCTTGAAAGGGTAGTTGTAAAACAGCTAACTGATCATCTGCAGAGGAATGGTCTATTTGAAGAGTTTCAGTCAGGTTTTAGAATTCATCATAGTACAGAAACAGCAGTAGTGAAGGTTACAAATGATCTTCTTATGGCCTCGGACAGTGGACTCATCTCTGTGCTTGTTCTGTTAGACCTCAGTGCTGCTTTTGATACTGTTGACCATAAAATTTTATTACAGAGATTAGAGCATGCCATAGGTATTAAAGGCACTGCGCTGCGGTGGTTTGAATCATATTTGTCTAATAGATTACAATTTGTTCATGTAAATGGGGAATCTTCTTCACAGACTAAAGTTAATTATGGAGTTCCACAAGGTTCTGTGCTAGGACCAATTTTATTCACTTTATACATGCTTCCCTAGAATAGAATTTAAAATTCTTCTTCTTACTTATAAGGTTTTGAATAATCAGGTCCCATCTTATCTTAGGGACCTCGTAGTACCATATCACCCCAATAGAGCGCTTCGCTCTCAGACTGCAGGCTTACTTGTAGTTCCTAGGGTTTGTAAGAGTAGAATGGGAGGCAGAGCCTTCAGCTTTCAGGCTCCTCTCCTGTGGAACCAGCTCCCAATTCAGATCAGGGAGACAGACACCCTCTCTACTTTTAAGATTAGGCTTAAAACTTTCCTTTTTGCTAAAGCTTATAGTTAGGGCTGGATCAGGTGACCCTGAACCATCCCTTAGTTATGCTGCTATAGACGTAGACTGCTGGGGGGTTCCCATGATGCACTGTTTCTTTCTCTTTTTGCTCTGTATGCACCACTCTGCATTTAATCATTAGTGATCGATCTCTGCTCCCCTCCACAGCATGTCTTTTTCCTGGTTCTCTCCCTCAGCCCCAACCAGTCCCAGCAGAAGACTGCCCCTCCCTGAGCCTGGTTCTGCTGGAGGTTTCTTCCTGTTAAAAGGGAGTTTTTCCTTCCCACTGTAGCCAAGTGCTTGCTCACAGGGGGTCGTTTTGACCGTTGGGGTTTTACATAATTATTGTATGGCCTTGCCTTACAATATAAAGCACCTTGGGGCAACTGTTTGTTGTGATTTGGCGCTATATAAAAAAATTGATTGATTGATTGATTGATTGATTGATTTACTTTTTGTATTTGAAATACCATAAACAAATTAAAATGCGTGAAATACCAAGGGGCTGAATACTTTTGCAAGCCACTGTATGTACAGTGAGGAAAATAAGTATTTGAACACCCTGCGATTTTGCAAGCTCTCCCACTTAGAAATCATGGAGGGGTCTGAAATTTTCATCTTAGGTGCATGTCCACTGTGAGAGACATAATCTAAAAAAAAAAAAAATCCAGAAATTACAATGTATGATTTTTTAATAATTTATTTGTATGTTACTGCTGCAAATAAGCATTTGAACACCTACCAACCAGCAAGGATTCTGGCTCACACAGACCTGTTAATTTTTCTTTAAGAAGCCCTCTTATTCTGCACTCTTTACCTGTATTAATTGCAACTGTTTGAACTTGTTACCTGTATAAAGACACCTGTTCACACACTCAATCAATCACACTCCAACCTGTCCACCATAGCCAAGAACAAAGAGCTGTCTAAGGACACCAGGGACAAAACTGTAGACCTGCACAAGGCTGGAATGGACTACAGGACATTAGGCAAGCAGCTTGGTAGAAGACAACAACTGTTATGATTATTTATTAGAAAGTGGAAGAAACACAAGATGACTGTCAATCTCCCTCGGTCTGGGATTCCATGCAAGATCTCACTTTGTGGGGTAAGGATGATTCTGAGAAAGCTCAGAACTACAAAGGAGGACCTGGTCAATGACCTGAAGAGAGCTGGGACCACAGTCACAAAGATTACATTAGTAACACATAATGCTGTCATGGTTTAAAATCCTGCAGGGCAGCAAGGTCCCCCTAAGCCAGCACATGTCCAGGCCCGTTTGAAGTTCACCAGTGACCATCTGGATGATCCAGAGGAGGCATGGGAGAAGGTCATGTGGTCAGATGAGACCAAAATAGAGCTTTTTGGAATCAACTCCACTTACCATGTTTAGAGGATGAGAACAACCCCAAGAAAACCATCCCAACCGTGAAGCATGGGGGTGGAAACATCATACTCTGGGGATGCTCTTCTGCAAAGGGGACAGGACGACTGCACCGTATTGAAGGGAGGATGGATGGGGTCATGTATTGTGAGATTTTGACAAACAACCTCCTTCCCTCAGTAAGAGCATTGAAGATGGGTCATGGCTGGGTCTTCCAGCATGACAATGACCCCAAACACACAGCCAGGGCAACCAAGGAGGGGCTCCGTAAGAAGCATTTCAAGGTCCTGGAGTGGCCTGGCCATGCAGTCTCCAGACCTGAACTCAATAGAAAATCTTTGGAGGGAGCTGAAACTCCAAACCTGAAAGATCTAGAGAAGATCTGTATGGAGGAGTGGACCAAAATCCCTGCTGCAGTGTGTGCAAACCTGGTGAAAAACTACAGGAAACGTTTGACCTCTGTAATTGCAAACAAAAGCTACTGTACCAAACATTAACATTGATTTTCAAAGGTGTTCAAATACTTATTTGCAGCAGTAACATACAAATAAATTATTTAAAAAAAATCATACATTGTGATTTCTGGTTTTTTTTTTAGATTATGTCTCTCACAGTAGACTTGCACCTAATATGAAAATTTCAGACCCCTCCACAAAATCGCAGGGTGTTCAAATACTTATTTTCCTCACTGTATATAAAACACACACACACACACACACACACACACACACACACACACACACACACATATATATATATATATATATATATATATATATATATATATATATATATATATATATATATATATATATATATATATATATATATATATATATGTATATATATATATATAATGGATGGTAAGGAGTCCAACATAGAGAAATATTGGATTCAGAAAAGTTATATTGGCCTCGTCCAATATAACTTTTCTTCAACTTTTCTACCTAATTAGAATACTTGTCTATTTGTATGAGCATCAGTCAGTGTATGTGAAATGGGGTAACACTATGTCAGATGCATTTAATGTTGGTAATGGGGTCAGGCAGGGAAGTACAGTAGTGTTCAGAATAATAGTAGTGCTATGTGACTAAAAAGATTAATCCAGGTTTTGAGTATATTTCTTATTGTTACATGGGAAACAAGGTACCACTAGACTCAGTAGATTCTCACAAATCCAACAAGACCAAGCATTCATGATATGCACACTCTTAAGGCTATGAAATTGGGCTATTAGTAAAAAAAAAAGTAGAAAAGGGGGTGTTCACAACAATAGTAGCATCTGCTGTTGATGCTACAAACTCAAAACTATTATGTTCAAACTGCTTTTTTAGCAATCCTGTCAATCACTAAACTAGTATTTAGTTGTATAACCACAGTTTTTCATGATTTCTTCACATCTGTGAGGCATTAATTTTGTTGGTTTGGAACCAAGATTTTGCTCGTTTACTAGTGTGCTTGGGGTCATTGTCTTGTTGAAACACCCATTTCAAGGGCATGTCCTCTTCAGCATAAGGCAACATGACCTCTTCAAGTATTCTGACATATCCAAACTGATCCATGATACCTGGTATGCGATATATAGGCCCAACACCATAGTAGGAGAAACATGCCCATATCATGATGCTTGCACCACCATGCTTCACTGTCTTCACTGTGAACTGTGGCTTGAATTCAGAGTTTGGGGGTCGTCTCACAAACTGTCTGCGGCCCTTGGACCCAAAAAGGACTATTTTACTCTCATCAGTCCACAAAATATTCCTCCATTTCTCTTTAGGCCAGTTGATGTGTTCTTTGGCAAATTGTAACCTCTTCTGCACGTCTTTTATTTAACAGAGGGACTTTGCGAGGGATTCTTGCAAATAAATTAGCTTCACACAGGCGTCTTCTAACTGTCACAGCACTTACAGGTAACTCCAGACTGTCTTTGATCGTCCTGGAGCTGATCATAGGGTGAGCCTTTGCCATTCTGGTTATTCTTCTATCCATTTTGATGGTTGTTTTCCGTTTTCTTCCACGCATCTCTGTTTTTTTTTTGTTTTGTTTTTTGTCCATTTTAAAGCATTGGAGATCATTGTAGATGAACAGCCTACAATTTTTTGTACCTGTGTATAAGTTTTCCCCTTTCCAATCAACTTTTTAATCAAACTACGCTGTTCGTCTGAACAATGTCTTGAACGTCCCATTCTCCTCAGGCTTTCATAGAGAAAAGCATGTTCAACAGGTGCTGGCTTCATCCTTAAATAGAGGCCACCTGATTCACACCTGTTTGTTCCACAAAATTGACGAACTCACTGACTGAATGCCACACTACTATTATTGTGAACACCCCCTTTTCTACTTTTTTTTACTAATAACCCAATTTCATAGCCTTAAGAGTGTGCATATCATGAATGCTTGGTCTTGTTGGATTTGTGAGAATCCACTGAATCTACTAGTACCTTGTTTCCCATGTAACAATAAGAAATATACTCAAAACCTGGATTAATCTTTTTAGTCACGTAGCACTACTATTATTCTGAACACTACTGTATATTGTCCCCTTATCTCTTCAACATCTATATGGATGAACTGTCAAAGCTGTTAAACAGTTGTAAAACAGGATGTATGGTTGGTGACCGCATAATTAATCACCTGATGTATGCAGATGATTTGGTGGTCTTCTGTCCATACAGTGCTGGTTTTCAGCAGTTATTAAGGATATGTTCCCAGTATGGGTATGTCTTTGACATTAAATATAATGCCAGAAAGAGTAATATCATGATTGTTAGAAGTAAGGCAGATAAGAAGTTGTCAACTCTTGACTTCTTCCTGTCTGGCACAGTTCTCAACATATGTAATGAGGTTAAATTGTAATCCAGCCTCGGGGGGAATTTCTTTTGTTGGTTGGATTTTGGAGTTTGGCTCCTTAGTGGCTGTTATGATAACCTCAGGCGCACCTGACCTCTCTTGGATAATTGCAATCAGTTCACCTGGAGTGGGTGTGTGAGGCGGTGGATAAGAGGGGCTCTGTAGTGTGAGGTGGGGAGAAACACTCCATGGAGAGAAAAAGATTCGGCGGCGGGAGGTGTGACGAGCAGCCGGTATAAGGAGTGACTGGACAATAGGAGTCGTATCGACATTGACGTCACGAGTTCCAACTGAATGCTTGCACCGGAGAAAACATCACAACGCGGATTATATGTGGCGGCAGGGGAGAACCCTGCCGTGTCTGTAAGTACACTTTATGTGTTTGTAAAGTGGTGTTTCCAACAAAAAGTGGAGTTTCCTTGGGGGAGGACAGTGGTCGTGCGCTCGTTGGCCTGGGTATGTGTGTGTGTTAGGTGCACGGGAGGAGAAGTGACGGAGAGGAACGCCAGGAGGAGAGACGAGTGAGGCGGAGATGTTGCATGCAGTAGCCGGGGAGGAACCCTGCTTCGCATGAAAGACTACGTTGTGCCACGTCGGAGGGAAGGAGGACACGCCCCCTAAGCTGATAGTTGGGAAGACGTTTGCGGATTGGCGGACGCTTGGTTGGACCTGGACTGGCTGTTCCCGCCTATTGACTGCATGGTTTTTGTGCTGGAGGTTTTGTATTTTAATTAGAGTTTGAGATTTTGTATTTTCATTTTTTTTCCTTTTTTAGTTTTAGAAGATAGTAATAAATTATTAATTTATGGTTTGCCTTGTTTGGTTACTTCAGCTCTTATTGGTAATAATCAGTTAAATTGGCCACTCGGTGTTTTAAATCCATTTGTCAAAAATCATAATATTTTACAAAAACCTTCATTACAAAATACTTAGGGCATTTTGTACAAGATGGCCTGTCTGATAACCATGACATTTATAGACAGTATTGTATGATGTATGCACAAGCAAATATGCTGATCAGAAAATTTGGTATGTGTTCATTTTCTGTAAAAAAAAAAAAAAAAAAAAAAACACTTTTTAGAGCTTTCTGTATCCCAGTGTACATTGCGCATTTGTAGCGGCGATATAAAAGAAGCAGTTTACAGAAACTCTGTGGCGTACAATGATGGTATGAGGTTACTGCTCAAAGTGCCTAGATGGAATAGTGCAAGCCATTTGTTTGTAAATGTTCATGTACCCACGTGTCCTGCTGTGCTCAGGAATCTTATGTATAGATGTATGTGTAGACTTACTGTGTCATGCAACAGCATAATTCTAATATTAGTGAATCCTGCAGTGAGTACAGTCAGGTTCACTTCAAGACTATGGAATCACTGGCGTCAGTTTATATCTGACTTTATGAATAATGTTATGTATTGTGGGTTTTTAGATCCTATTAACTTATTTATTTTTACTTTCTGTATGATTGTATATATTTTTATGGATCTGGAATAAAGATTAGATATGATACACGTGTGTGTATATAAAGAGAGAAAGATGTAATTTTGTCTCTGAATGGATATTTTGTAAAGATGTGGATTACCCTTACTAGTTTTTTTTTTTTTTCAAATTATCATATATTCTTGATATTTCAGACTGCATATCAAACGACAAGCCCATGTGTGCCGCTATATCCTGCATTGTAGAACCGAAGATGGGGTTTGCTGCGCAACCGGTAGGTTGAGTATGTTTACTGTGCCTTTTTTGCTTGCAAATGTCACCTTTCCTGATTGACTGGTTTATTTGACTTTACAGTCACTCAGTCCTGCAGAAATTCATATGAGAGCCCATATGAACAGAACCAACCAACCTCCAAGCACGCACACACACACACCAATCCGGATCACCTTCAGTGGTGTCTTCCATGCCCTAATTTCTATCTGTGGTGCAAGTTTGGTGACAATCCGTGAAATAGTGTAGAACAATTTTTTTATGTAAATAAATGGTAAATTGGACTGCATTTATATAGCGCTTTTCCATCTGCATCAGACGCTCAAAGCACTTGCAAAACACATCAATGCCTCACATTCACCACGATGTGAGGCTGCTGCCATGCAAGGAGCCCACTACACACCGAGAGCAACTACAGGATTAAGGACCTTGCCCAAGGGCCCTTAGTGATTTTCCGGTCAGGCTGGGATTTGAACCGAGGATCCTCTGGTCTCAAGCCCAACTCTTTAATCACTAGACCATCACCTCCCCTTCAAAGCAAAGTAAAATCTTGATTCTGGATCTGGATCACTTCCAAAATTTAATGGAGTCTTCCATGGCCTAATATCTATCTGTGGTGAAAATGTCAATATCCGTGCAGTAGTTTTGATGTAATCCTGCTAACAGACAGACAGACAAATCAACGCCGATGATTAACACAAAGGAGAAGTCACTCAGAGTGTGAGATGTACGAAACATAACAAAGTTATCAAAAATCCCAAGAGCCACACACTTGAACTATGACACACAGAAGGCAAGGAAAAGTGCTGAACATTTTACCAGCTACATGGTTTAGAAAATGGATGGCCAGTCTCCAGTCCTTTGAAGGTTTTGATTGGACTCATTAACAGTGGAGCTCAGGTCAATTTTCTTTTATCACGTCTCTCTCCAGGTTGCAGCTCCAGCTCAGCAATACGCTGCTCCACTTTGTGCCGGGACGGTCTTATCTCCTGAGATGAAATCTGACCCAAAAGGATTGACCTCTCCTTGGGCTGTCCCTTGAAGTTCAGACTCTAAATTTTGTGATGGTTGTACCACTGACAAAGTCAACTTCCTTTAATGACTATGTTGGAAATTTAAGTGCAGCTTAATTGAAATCGATGCTGCATCTTGTGACCATTTGCCACAAAGCCTTGCTCGGTCTTAAATACGTTTTGATACACATACACTCACAAAAATATTTAACCCTATCTTTTAAGATTTATGTAATTTTATTACATGACAAATTCTCATTTACTTTTTTAGATAATTTTAATACAAACCTACCAAATAAACCTTACATGATGCATATTAATTACTGTAATAAATCCTATTCATTTGAAATGCATAATCCTCAGCTTTATGTATTTAGTATTAATAAAATATAATTACCCTAAATCAATAATGACAGTATTTATTTAAAATACATAAAGTATATTGTTTGTATTGCATAGTAATTATGTTACCTATGCCATTTATATTTTATAGGTAACATAATTATTATGCAATTCAAACAATATACTATATGTATTTTAAATAAATACTGTCAGTGTTGATTTAGAGTAATTATATTTTATTAATACTAAATACATAAAGCTGAGGATTATGCATTTCAAATAAATAGGATTTATTACAGTAATGAATATGCATCCTGTAAGGTTTATTTGGTAGGTTTGTATTAAAATGATCTAAAGAAAGTAAATGGGAATTTGTCATGTAATAAAATTACGTAAATCTTAAAGGTTAGGGTTAAATATTTCTGTGACTGTATTTCAATCAATCAATCAATTTTATTTATATAGCGCCAAATCACAACAAACAGTTGCCCCAAGGCGCTTTATATTGTAAGGCAAGGCCATACAATAATTACGTAAAAACCCCAACGGTCAAAACGACCCTCTGTGAGCAAGCACTTGGCGACAGTGGGAAGGAAAAACTCCCTTTTAACAGGAAGAAACCTCCAGCAGAACCAGGCTCAGGGAGGGGCAGTCTTCTGCTGGGACTGGTTGGGGCTGAGGGAGAGTAATTTTTTCTCTAATAGTTAAAATTTTATTAGCATTCCTAATCCTGTCCATCCTCATCACTCCCAAAGAGAATCACATCTTCAGCTCTGCCACCTCCAGCTCTGCCTCCTGTCTTTTTGTTAGTGCCACCGTCTCTAAACCGTACAACATAGCTGGTCTCACTATTGTCTTGTAAACTTTCCCCTTCACTCTTGCTGATATTCTTTGGTCACAAATCACTCCAGCCACCTTTCTCCACCCACTCCGCCCTGCCTGCACTCTCTTCTTCACCTCTTTACCACACTCTCCATTACTTTGAACAGATGACCCCAAGTATTTAAACTCATCTACTTTCACCACTTCTACTCCTTGTATTCCACTGGGCTCCCTCTCATTCACACACATGTACTCAGTCTTGTTCCTTCTGACTTTCATTCCTCTGCTCTCCAGAGCATATCTCCACCACTCCAGACTAGACTCAACTTGCTCACTACTCTCACTACAGATCACAATGTCATCTGCAAACATCATAGTCCATGGGGACTCCTGTCTGATCTCATCTACCACCTTTGTGAACAAGAAAGGACTCAGAGCTGATCCTTGGTGTAATCCCACCTCCACCTTGAATGAGTCCGTCATTCCTACTGTGCATCTCACTTTTGTCACACTATTCTTGAACATGTCCTGCACTACCCTAGCATAATTCTCTGCCACTCCAGACTTCCTTATACAAGACCACAGCTCTTCTCTTGGCACCCTATCATAAGCTTTTTCTAAGTCCACAAACACACAATGTAACTCTTTCTGGCCTTCTCTGTACTTCTCAAACAGTATTCTCAGAGCAAACATTGCATATGTAGTGCTCTTTCTCTTCATGAAACCATATTGCTGCTCACAGATCTTCACCTGTTTTCTAAGCCTAGCTTCTACTACTCTTTCCCATAACTTCATGCTGTGGCTGATCAACTTTATGCCTCTGTAATTACTGCAGCTCTGCACATCACCCTTGTTCTTGAAAATAGGAACCAGCACACTTCGTCTCTACTCCTTAGGCATCCTTTCACTTTCCAAGATTTTATTAAACAATCTGGTTAGAAACTCCACTGCCATCTCTCCTAGACATTTCCATGCCTCCACTGGAATGCCATCTGAACCAACTGCCTTTCCACTCTTCATCCTCTTCATAGCAGCCCTCACGTCTTCCTTACTAATCTCTTGTACATCCTGACTTACTCTCACCACATCATGCAGCCTTTTCTCTCGCTCATTTTCTTCATTCATCAGCTCCTCAAAATATTCCCTCCACCTTCTCAACACACACTCCTCACTTGTCAGCACATTACCATGTGCATCTATTACCACCCTAACCTGCTGCACATCCTTTCCAGCACTGTCCCTTTGTCTGGCCAATCGGTACAAGTCCTTTTCTCCTTCCTTACTATTCAACTTCTTGTACATCTCGCAATATGCCTTTTTCTTCACTTTTGCCACTTCTCTTTTCGCCTTATGCTGCATCTCCTTGTACTCCTGTCTACTTTCTTCATCTCTCTATGATTATATTATTATTAATATTATTATTGTTCTTATTATTGTGATATTTATATTTAATGTTGGCAGACGTAACTTTATTATCTTTGTTACGTCTATAACTAATAACAGTAAAAACTAATTAATTATAATCTTTATTATTATTTACATAATACATTAATTATAACCATGTATTATTATTGTTGTTATATTTATATTTAATGCTACCACCCTTTATTATCCTTGTTACGTCTGACTGATTATAGTTACTCGTTATTATCATGTTGTTGTTGTTGTTGTTTGGTGGATTATTAATATTTACTTGTTGTCAAACCCTTATGGCAAAGAAATGTAGTTGAAGTTTGTTGTTATACAGCTTAAACATGCACTTTGTTATAATTAGCTATAAATATTACCAACAACACAGCGGACAGGAGAACTTTTTATACAGATATGTGCGGAATCCTCACCCATTGTTGTTTTTTTTTATGTGAAGTGGTGTACGGAGCCGTACGTAGCGCAGCCTTGTGGTTAGGGTTCTGGTTAGGACTAGTTACGGTTAACGTAGTTGAGGAATCGACGTACGTCGCCCTATCATCACATGACCTATATTGACCAATGACAGAGACGTTACGTACCATTAATAACCACTGCTTTTCTTCGCGGTTTGTAGCGTTCAGAGAGGAAACTTTCTTACGCGGTGAGTGACTCTCTGTTAATGCGCTTTCTTTCAGTCTGCTTTACACTTTTAGACGTTGACACGCTCGGTGTTCGTCTTTTCCTTGTAGGACATGTTCCTGTTTTTGTTGACTGTTTGCTGCTTCTTCTTGGGTGAGTAGAGTTCAGTGCTCACTGCCACAGCAGCTTTAACAGTTTTAACATTACCAGTCAGTCAGTACAGACGGTTGCCCAGTTCCGGTGTCGTGCCAAAGTACTTATCGCCGTCAGAATTTGTATCCCCTGGCGCGGGAGCGCGCATTCACTCAGTGCAGCGCTTCCAGACGTTCTGCAGCTCTTTAAACGATCTCCTCCTGCTCCCAGACAAAAATAACAGCATGTTGGTTGTTCAATATGACATAAATAAGTTTCATAATCTTTTGACGACGTTTAATGCACACGTGTCTTCACGTCGATTACGCGCACAGACACAGAAACGGTGTCCAACATAAAAAAAAAACCCGCTGAAGACGTTTATTTAAAAAAGAAAACGCTGTAACCCGTTTATATATGTAAAAAAAAAACAAAAAAAAAAACACGCTGTAAGACGTTTCTGATCACACCACCGTCAAGATAAGATTTTCACTCTTCAGTTCATTCATTCGAGATTAAAATATGAACAGTTCTAAACTGTACACTCTTGTACTTGTCTGTGACTTTTTCTGTTTTAAATAAAAGATAAGCAGACAAACGTGATGTGGGTGATGGTTGTTTTGGTTTACATGAAATAAAATTCAGCTTTTACACTGTAAAAAAAAAAAAAAATCCAGTTTTTACAGAAAAATTCTGTCAGCTGTGGTTTCCAGGGGAATTCTGTCAAAATGACAATGAATATGTACAAGGGCGTAGGTTTGGTCTCAGCTTTGGTAGGGACAATACCACCCCTCCCCCCCCCACACCCCCCGGCCCCCTGCTCACCACCATCACCCCCTAACCCACTCATACCATTAGACGCACAAGTACAGCATAATACATAACATATGACGACATAATGCTGAATAATTTAACACTTTATTTACAATATTAAGTGTGTAGGCAAACAAACAAATAGCTTAAATAACAAAATTGCACCCAAAATCACGAATCTATTCTATAGGCCTACACCTGACAGAACAAGACAACAACAAAAAAAATACTTGTGGAGCTAACAAAAAAAAAAAAAAAAAGTTTTTGCAAACAAGATGTATAATCTATTCTCTTCATCAACAATGCAGTTGTAGGTATCTGGCAACCTAATTTGCCAAAAAAAAAAAAGAAAAGGGATTTCCAATGATATATATGGTGTATTACGGTAAATGTAAGCCTGTGATGTCATAACGCAGAGGAAAAACACGGAAGTTTCACATTAATGCGCCGCTGATTCTCATTACCGTAAGTTCTCATGTAAGCCCTCACTCTGAAAAATTTCAACACTGACAGCAAGCCAAGAACTCGTGCTTTCCAACAGTATGCTATATGTTGCATATATTACAGTAAAGTGCGTTCGGTGACTTTTGAAACGAGGGAAAAGTATGAAAAAGAGGGCAAAAGTGACAGAAAAGTACATAGACAGACAGCAAACATAAATGTAGGATTTTTTGAGGAAAAGACAGGGTATTAGTGTCATTTGTGAAGGTGTGTGCAGTTTAAGTGTGGCGCACAGCATTGTTCGCAACACCTCCCCCCCGCCCTTCTTGTTTTTCTGCACCGGAGCAGTGTTGCCAGATATGAAATATGAAACTATCGTACCAAAACCACAAAATTATCGTATTTTGGGAGAAATTATCGTACACAAACAAAACGCATACAATGTAGCTATTTTAGCGTTTTTTTAATTTACAAAGAATTTTATGTCACATTTTTAAACAGTAATTATAGTAATGGGGAAACTATGGCACAAAAAGAACGCAAATGCACAAGCAAGACTGTGAAGTAACACAAACGTGTTAATTACCAGACTAGAAAGAGTCGAATTCAACCTCGAGGTCGCTGTCGTCATCCGATGCCATGGCCACTTGTGCAGATTTTGTTGAACACAGAAAAAATGTTGACACCTCCATAAGGAACTTGAACTTTTTTTTTATTTTTCTTGTATATCTCTTTGCTCTTGTGTTTTGTTCGTTTGTTATTGCATTTGTTGAAATACAGTTTCGAAAAAAAAGAAAAAAAGATGTTGGTTGGGGAATCTTCCTGTCCTGTCCTGCAGAGATTGGATGGGAACTCATTACTTTGTATGGGGAGGGGGCGGGCTTTCAAATGACTGTCCCGGCAGCCCAAAACCAGCAGCAGCCCTGTGTGTGTTGTGTCTTTGATGCCGCCTGAGTGCAACGTCTGCAAAATGATTCTTGGGTGTCAGAGAGAGATGCGTGTTTGGGCAACCAACTGAAATTATCGTACATATTGGGTTTTTTCCCATTATAGATCGTACATCGTAAAGATGGCAAAACTATCGTACAAATATGATAATTATCGTACATCTGGCAACACTGCACCGGAGCCACCCATCCTCTGCGCTCCGGGACCTCCCACTTTACAAATTAAGCACTGCCTGCCACGAGATGCGCTTTGTTTACGTCCGTGTGAGAAGAACGTGAGCCAATGAAATTGCAACATGGGTAACCCTGTCATTCTGGCACGTCGAAAACACAAAACGTGACGTCTAAAATTATAGTATCGAGTTCGCAAAAAAAATAGCAAATGATTTTGTTATATAAACAAAAATGCTAAATATTGGTAGGGACTATTTTGCCATCCCAAAATATTGGTTGTGACTTGTCCCTATGGTCCATATGCAAACCTACGCCCCTGAATATGTAAATGGTTTGCACATACATATTTATGTAAATTTTACAGTTTAAACCTGTAATTAAAAATATTAATCTGTAATTTTGACGGTCTTTTTCATGTTGAATTGGCATGGCTATGCTGATATTACACCTTTTTTTTTTTTTTTTTTGTAAAATTTACAAATATATTAAGTCCCTTTGGCTGCTCCCATGATTTCACTCAGGGTCACCACAGCAGATGCAAGGAGGGTCTGCGTGTTGATTTAGCACAAGCTGTACACCAGATGCGCTTCTTGCTGCAACGTCACATTACACAGTGAAATGTGGCAGGAGTGGGGTTCGAACCAGGAACCTTTGTTACTGAAACCAAGTGCACTAAACATTTGGCCACCACCTCTGATATCTGTCTGTATCTTATAGATTAATAAGCACGGTAGCTTTGTGGTTAGCACATGTTGCCTCAGAGCAAGAAGGTCATTGCTTTGATTCCCACCTGTGGCCTTTCTGTGTGGAGTTAGCATGTTCTCCCCATGCTTGTGTGGGTTTCCTCCGAGTGCTCTGATTTCCTCCCACATTTAAAGACATGCAAGTTAGGTGAATTGGAAACTTTATACATGTTCAGGTCTCCCTTGCAAAAGAGATCTTGATCTCGATGGGACTAACCTGGTTAAATAAAGGTTAAATTAAAATTACACCCTACCATCAGATATTTCAACTTCATATATACCTTAGCTCATCCACAATTACTACTCTAAATTTGAGGAAGTCCATCCATCCATCCATTTTCTTCTGCTTATCCTAGGTCGGGTCGCGGGGGCAGCAGCTCAAGCAAAGCCACCCAGACCTCCCGATCCACACACACCTCCCCCAGCTGAGAGACATAGTCCCTCCAGCGTGATCTGGGTCTTCCCTGTGGCCTCCTCCCGATGGAACGTGCCCAGAACACCTCTCCAGTGAGGCATCTAGGGGGCATCTTTTCCAGATGCCTAAGCCACCTCAGCTGGCTCCTTTCGATATGGAGGAGCAGCGGCTCGACTCCAAGGAAGTTTTGTCTTTATTTAGTAGAGTTGCATAGGGGATACATTTTCTGGCAGCCACCATCTGTCGGCCTGCCAGAATTTGTATCCCCTATCTTTATAGCTGGAAATGCAACCTACCATCAGGTGTTTTATCTTCATTTATACTTTAGCTCATCCACAATTACTACAGTAAATTTCAGGAAGTTTTGTCTTTATTTAGTACAGTTGCATAGGGGATACATTTTCTGGCAGCCACCATCTGTTGGCCTGCCAGAATTTGTATCCCCTATCTTTATAGCTGGTATTGCACCCTACCATCAAGTGTTTTATCTTCATTTATACTTTAGCTCATACCCAGTCCCTACAGTAAATTTGAGCAAGTTTTGTCTTTATTTAGAAGCGTTGCATAGGGGATACATTTTCTGGCAGCCACCATCTGTCGGCCTGCCAGAATTTGTATCCCCTATCTTTATTGCTGATATTGCACCCTACCATCAGGTGTTTCATAGTGATATATACTTTAGCTTATCCACAATTACTACAGTAAATTTGAGGAAGTCTTGTCTTTATTTGGTAGAGTTGCATAGGGGATACATTTTCTGGCAGCCACCATCTGTCATCTCAATTGTGGATGAGCTAAGGCAGGGGTGCTCAAGTTCAGTCCTCGAGAGCTACCTTCCTGATACTTTTAGTTGTCTCCCTGCTCCAACACACCTGAATCCAATGAAAGACTCATTAGCAGGCTTTTAATGAGTCTTTCATTGGAGCAGGGAGACAACTAAGAGTATCAGGAAGGTAGCTCTTGAGGACCAAACTTGAGCACCCCTGAGCTAAGGTATATATGAAATTGAAATGTCTGATGGTAGAGTGCAATTTTAATTTAACAGGTTAGTCCCAGTGAGATCAAGATCTCCCTTTGCAAAGGAGACCTGAACATGTATAAAGTTTCCAGTTCACCTAACTTGCATGCCTTTAAATGTGGGAGGAAATTGAAGCACCCGGAGGAAACCCACACAAACATGGGGAGAACATGCAAACTCCACACAGAAAGGCCACAGGTGGGATTCGAAGCAATGACCTTCTTGTTCTGAGGCAACATGCGCTAACCACAAAGCTACTGTGCTTATTAATCTATAATGGCCCAGTCACACGGCACTTAACGAAGGGTGACGAAGCCTCGTTTAACCTTCGCGCAGCTTCGTTCCTGCAGCGGGAGCTTCGTCAGGATTTTTCGGGTGGTGGCCAAGTGTTTAGTGCACTTGGTTTCAGTAACAAAGGTTCCTGGTGCGAACCCCACTCCTGCCACATTTCACTGTGTAATGTGACGTTGCAGCAAGAAGGGCATCTGGTGTACAGCTTGTGCCAAATCAACACGCAGACCCTCCTTGCATCTGCTGTGGTGACCCTGAGTGAAATCATGGGAGCAGCCAAAGGGACTTAATATTTGTAAATTTTATAAAAAAAAAAAAAAAAAAAGGTGTAATATCAGCATAGCCATGCCAATTCAACATGAAAAAGACTGTCAAAATTACAGGTTAATATTTTTAATTACAGGTTTATACTGTCAAATTTACATAAATATGTATGTGCAAACCATTTACATATTCATTGTCATTTTGACAGAATTCCCCTGGAAACCACAGCTGACAGAATTTTTCTGTAAAAACAACTGGATTTTTTTTACATTGTAAAAGCTGAATTTTATTCCTTGTAAACCAAAACAGCCATCACCCACATCACGTTTGTCTGCTTATCTTTTATTTAAAACAGAAAAAGTCACAGACAAGTACAAGATTGTACAGTTTAGAACTGTTCATATTTTAATCTTGAATGAACGAACTGAACTGAAGAGTGAAAATCATTGGATTATCTTGACGGTGGTGTGATCATAAACGTCTTACAGCGTGTGTTTTTTTTTTTGTTTGTTTAATAAACGTCTTCAGTGGTTCTACTTAAAGTGTGAAGCCACATTATGTGTGATGCAAATATTTGCCGGAAATGGATCACTTTGCCCGGTTCTGGATCACGACACTCTGTGTCACTTTGGGGGCATTCCTGGCATCTGGCTGGAGCCCTTCTAATGCAGAATGATACACACTGTGCCGAGAATGTGTTTTTAACACAAAATGATCTAAATTATACTTATTAAATGAGAATTTACTTAGTTTCGAAAGGCACTGTTATACATTTTTATGTGCAAAAAATGAAGTGTGGAGGTGAGATTTCTCCCAAATTAAAAAGTAAAAGCCCCCACAATCATGCCCATTTGTGATGTTGAGATGACCCCCAAAGTACACAAGGCTCACACTGACACGAGGCTGCTGCTTCAGTGATCCACAACCAGCAAATTTTCACATCAGAGATAAATGTGTGCAGCAATTAAACAGCAAGATATAACACACTGACATTTTCTACCCAAGTAAGTATTTTCCCACTCTAGAACCAAAAACACTGAATGGCTAACTCAATTTTGCTACATCTTAGAGATCGTTACTTTCAAACTTGCAGGAATGAGTTAGTCAGAAAAAGCGCACACACCGCAGACACCGAATGTTTTGATTCCTCTGCTGATCACAAGGATGGCTGGATCCGGTCGAGCTTGTGGTCATTTGTAGACAAAACATCAGTGTTTCCATTGGTACCAAGTATTAGCTTATTCGTGCTGATTACAAGAAACGGCGGCGCAAATACTACAGCAGTGATCCGGAACTGGCAATGATCCGGAACTGGGAAAGTGACTGTATTTGTTGAGGAGAATTGCATTTACCTTGAGATTTATTACACAATTTATCATGGGCAGCTCCAGGTTTTAAAACATGGGGGTGGGGTGTATGAGTGTCATAAACACAACCCAGTCTCACGGCAGTTCGTGGTGGCATTATGAAAAGTTCATTAATCTATGGATTTGTGATGGGTCCACGAAAATGGGCGGCTGTGGGTACAGGTACGGACCCGTATCTACAGAGACTGTTCTAAAGATACGGAGGGTGTCTTACTGACCAATCAGAATGCGCAAATATGTCCGTACCCATACCATATGCGGCTAAAGGTCCGGCAAGGCTTCAAAACCCATCCGTACATTGTCCGTATCTTCAGTGAACCTCGGTCCGTACCTTTAGCAGTCCCGCAGAAGATACGGATGTACGTACCCGTAGCCACTTCTTTTCGTGACGGGGCACGAAATGTGGGGTGTCTCGGGGGTGGGGGTGTTATGGTTAGGGTTAGGGAAGAGTACACACTAAAGGGACCCTGATGCTTGCACGACTTTGATCCGCGCACTTGCACGCACTCTGCCGTGCAAGAGAGTAAACTTGTTGTAAAGCGTTATAAACTTTGTGCAAGTGCGCAAAGAAAATTTTGAAATGTTCAGAATTTCCATGCATTAATTACGTGAACTTCACGTGAACATTACCCAAGGGATTGCATTAGCGCGCTGCATCACAGTGCAGCTCATCTGAACAATTATAACAAGATGTTAAATCTATCATAAACATACTTTTACAGCAGCTCACAAGAAGGAATGAACATGCAGCTATTTTACCAAGCTATTACAATATAAACATTACAAATAATGACCTTTTTAGACTGTTCCAAATGTGTTCTCCATCTCATTAAATGCACAAGAGAGAGACAGAGAGAAAAAGCGGCAGATGAAACAGTCCTCTGTGACTCTGGAAGCGATTAGAGGCATTTTCAACAGCCAACTCGGAGAGAAAATGATTAGTCCGCTACAAAATAATTATTTTATATATGCAGCGTCCAGCGCACAACGCGGGGACATCCAGTGGAACAAAGCACAGCGTCCAGCTGGGAACACAGCGGGTGGGATTGTCACGACTAAGTTCGTCCAAGTGCGCAGATCAAAGTTGTGCAAGTGTCAGGGCACCTTAATGCTATGGTTATGGTTAGAGTTAGGAGAAGGGGAAGATTATAAATAGGAAAATAAAAAAACTGGTTCACGAAAATCTGGTGCTTTTTGTGGCAGGGGCACAGAAAAAAAAATGAGGCTGGGCTACATAAACATGGCAAAGATGTTCAATGTGGAGTTTTGTTTACGGAGTGGCTAGGCTAACTGTTTCCTTTTTCGGCTCCCAAGAACAAACCACCAGGATTATTATGAGATCAAGAGGGACATGGTGTGAAAGCTACAGGATTGTGCAAGATAGGTTTGTGCATGAACTGTGATTTTGGATAGTATAAATATCAATGGGTGCTATACTAATAGCAATTCACGGTTTGTGTACCGTGCCATAGCAATAGCAACAATCAATCAATCAATCAATCAAATGTTATTTGTTAAGCGCTTTACAACATTCTAAGTTGACCAAAGCGCTGTACATATAAAAATCGTATTTAAATTATGGTTAAAAAGAAGAACACAGATACATTTTATTCCCAAGTCTAAACAAGACTAAGTATCAAAAACACATCTAAACAAATACGTTTTGAGTTTTGTTTTAAAAAGGGGCAGATCTGAGATGGCACGCAAGTCGAGGGGCAGCGAGTTCCAAAGTTTAGGACCTGCTACTGCGAAAGCACGATCACCCCACTGTTTGCTTCGAGACCTGGGCTGCTCCAACAAGTAGAGATGTGCAGATCGTAGAAATCTGCTGGGCTGGTGAAGGGTCAAAGTCTCACATAAATATGCAGGTGCGAGGCTGTGGATGGAGCAGAAAACGAACAGGAGAAGTTTGTATTGGATTCTGTAATTCACTGGCAGCCAGTG
Organism: Thalassophryne amazonica; assembly: GCF_902500255.1. NCBI lineage: Eukaryota > Metazoa > Chordata > Actinopteri > Batrachoidiformes > Batrachoididae > Thalassophryne > Thalassophryne amazonica. The sequence goes on from NC_047113.1 coordinate 33,597,023, forward strand.
GAGAGAGTGCAGAACAGGTGTGATATGGTGATGTTTATGAGAATTCGTGAGGAGCCGGGCAGCAGCATTCTGTACCAGTTGTAATCTGTGTAAGGATGTTTGACTGAGTCCAATGTACAGAGCATTGCAGTAGTCCAAGCGTGAGCTGATGAATGCGTGGATTGCTTTCTCCAGGTCACAACAACTGAGGAAGGGTTTCACATTTGTGAGAATACGGAACTGAAAGAAGCTTGTCTTAACAACAATCATTTATTTATCTTGCCAGTAACCTTGTACTGCAGGTGATGGGCTACTATTTTATTTCCTGAGTTCTTTATTTAAGTTGTGAAGCAGAATCCAGAAAAACCATGAGTCACAAAAATTACATGTACCCTTAAATTTTAGGTGAACTTTATGTTGTTGTGTTCTATTTTATTTTTCATTTGAAAATAGCTATTGGACAAAGATGGTGTCTTGCAGGGCTACATCTGTATCATGTTTTAAGCCTGGGTCATATGAAATTGGGGAAAAAAAAATCAGCTGTTTCTGTGTCAGGATTGTAACACTTTTTGTGTGACATTTTAAAAGGCCAGGTGATGGTGTGGCTTTGATTCATAGGTCTGACTTTAATGTGAAACAAAAACTGTCTCTTAACACTGTGGGGACAATCAGCTTCCTACAAATTAAAAATATAATGCAATGCTAAAATACCCTCGGCCGTATGAGCATTGTGTACTTTATAATTTGCAGTTGATTAATTAATTAGCTCCTGTTGTCTTATGTACAGTTTGTACATGTTCAAATCAAATCATCATTTGTTCATGTTCTGCAATCAAGGGATATTTGTAGATCACCCTCCGTGCATTTGCATGTATTAATACTGAGACAAATGTAACTCCATAGAAAGTTTGCTTTGAGTTAACAAAAGTCAGCGTGCAAGCTAACGTCCACAAAATGTCTTGTAAATAACACGAGAGGTGTTATCAGGTTACAAGAACAGTGTTTTCAGTTTTAGAAGTGTTTATTTCTCGCTAGCTTTTACATATAGGGTTGCCAACTCTCTGAAAAATAAATAAGGGACACCTCACCGCCAGGGCCGACCGACCATTGCCTTCACCCTTCCCAGCGTCTGTGTGAAATGATTTTTAACCATTTGACTGTTGACTTGACCCTGAATTTAAGTAGATGCATACATGCATTTGTTCTGATATGAACACGTGGAAATTATTTAGCAATTTATTTTTAGTTCAAAATATATTTTCATTCACAATTTCAATATGAGCATTCTGTCCTGCTTCAAAGCATAAAATAAAATAAAAAATCTTTAAAAATAAATCTCTCTGTAGTGCTTAACTTAAAATTGTATAAATTAACAGAAAAACAATAGAAAATTTGCATCATCCAAAACAATGTAACAGTGCAAAACAATGTAACAGTGCACATTTACATATTTAGTGTAATAAAAAGTGCAAAAAATAAAGTCTGAAAAGTAAACAATACTTACAATACTTAGCTGTTGTCGCGCACCTTTTCCACCCAGCCATTTTCCTTTTCTCATTCGCCCCTGTATTTTTGCATTCTTTTTTGTTTGTTTGTTTTTTTGGTAGTAGTAACGACGTTACAGACATTGCTGTCCATAGGCATATCTGCAGTGCCAGTGTCGGTGTCTGTATTGATATCAGCCATGCTGCGCTTTGTTATTGTCGTCCAGCGACCGTCGTCGGCTCATGACGTCGGTATCTTCTTGCGAGCAGACGTCCCTCGACCAATGAGATAAGAGTGATTCTGTATTGTCAACTCGTGTCTGTCAGGTCATTGGTGAAAAGCAGGAGAGAGGCTGGGATCAAATTTACCGTAAGTTTCCATATAAAGCGCCAGTCAATTCCATTGACATTTTACAGACTTTTTGATTCTCACAGAAATACGGGACAAACTGCGTCCCGTTTCAGGTCAATACGGAACGCACACTTTTATTTCCAAATAAGGGACAATTCCGTTTTTCAAGGGACGGTTGGCAACCCTATTTACATAATATACCAGAAATTAAGCGGTTAGCAAGTAGCTATAATAGAAAGTGACATCACCAATATAACCATGATAACATCACCATGATAACCGTAAAATGTCTTATAAATAAGTTCAGAGGCATTAATAGGTTCCAAAAACAGCATTTTCAGTTTTAGAAGTGTTTATTTTGCTGCTAGCTTTTACATAATATATGAGAAACGTGGTTTTGAAGAGACCTGCGACTGATGTCATGGTGTAGCTCTACTCTGATTGGCTGTCACCCGCGTCACTCAAACACGAAATGGATCAGATTATAACAGAATGCGACTTTTTAAACCTCTTAAAATACATAAAGATTAGCCATCGTTGAACTTCTCCAAGGTCTGTGTCCCAAGAAGAAGAAGAAGAAGATGTGCCCTGTGAATTTCAACACTCTGGCAGTAATAGGACTGGATTTATGCTGAACACAGACAGACAGATGGAAGGATGGACAGACGAAAAGCCTTCGCAATACCCGATGGTCATATTTTGGCCTTGGGTGAATATAATGCAATGTTAAAATACCCTTGTCAGTATGAGCATTGTCCTCTTTATAATTTGCAGTTATTTAATTGGAAACAAGTGCAAAGTTTATATCTATATTATAATAGCCAAGTGGCCTCTGTGTGTGTGTGTGTGTGTGTGTGTGTGTGTGTGTGTGTGTGTGTGTGTGTGTGTGTGTGTGTGTGTGTGTGTGTGTGTGTGTGTGTGTGTGTGTGTGTGTGTGTGTGTGTGTGTGTGTGTGCTTGCGTGTGTTTGGCTTTGATCATGCAAAAACCGGGGAATAGAAAGCTGAGATTTTCTGTTTGGTTTATGTATGTATTTTAGATCAAGGATGAATGCTGTGAAAACAGAAAGTTGATGGGCCAAAATTGTAGGAGAAATTTAGCAATTTTAGCTAACTAATGAACAATGGATGTTGTGCTGCAATGCACCATGGAAGTTCGGGTTTTGAGATTGTAAATGTTGTTATTGTGGTTCATGTTAGTTTAACGGTGTTGTTAGTGTTATTGATTTTTTGTGTTTTTGTAGATCAGTAGGTTTAGTCACTTTAGGCAAGTGTTATGTTGCTATTGCCATGAGTGAGTTATGTCTCATGTTGGTACCTTAAATCAAAAGTGTAGTGATTTTAATGTTTTCTGCCACAATCTGTTTGTCAAGTTAAAAGCACCTGCTTACAGCAGAATTCAGAAAGACAAACAGCTGTGCGTGCGTGCAATTTTGATCATGCATTTTGATCAACTCTGGAGAGCTGACATTTGCTGTTTGGTATGCTTATGAATTTTGCCTCAAGGATGAATGGCACCAAAATTGAAAGTTGATACGATTAATATTTTTAGAGAAGCTACATATATAAGCTAACAACACTGAACAATGGGCATTAATATTTACATTCTGGACTCACACGTCATTCCAGCAGGGGGCAGTAAATCATCTATATGTTAAATGCATGAGTGTGTGATTTTATTTAGTAAATTCAATGTAAGTACATAATATAATTGTAAATACATGAAAAATACATGGATGACACAGGAAAGTAGAAAACAGTTATTTCCATTGTGGTCCATTTAAAAATAAAAATAAAATTAAAGTTTTCATATCAGCAGAAATAATGCAGATAGCGATATGTTTGTGCAAAGCTCACTTTGGTCAATATTATCAGCCAGCCAGTATGTCGGTCATGTTCTACTTTTAATTTCTAAATGGTCTGTGTGGTATTTTTTGTTAAACCTCTTGAATTAAAGCTGAGACTCTCCATGTCAAGCAAATCTTGATTGTTTTATTCTAACTCCATTGTGGCGGTGTACAGAGACATCATTACAAACATTTTCACTGTGCAACTGCATATGGATTTGACTGTATTTTGGCTTTTTAAATAATTGTGGAAAAGCACTGAGAACATTATAAGGGTCTACCATCTTTATGTTGTTTTTTTTTTTTAGTCCATCGGTTAGCACTGTTAGTGTCTCAGTGAGCTCAGTTTTCACTTCATCTGTCTGTTCTGAATATTTTTCTCTCCAACTGAAGGATTATCTGCATTTGGATACCAAGAAGTGTGCTATGGCAATACTTATAAATTTCCACTTGACTATGTGCCACCTTTGTTCATGGGGAAGGTGTTCTTCACATCAAGTAAAAGTGGAGCATCCAAGAAGTTGGTGATTGATAAAGGAAAGGTGAGTATCTTCTGGTATTATACGTTTATTGTTATGGTGACTGTGCTGTTTTTCCAGTGGTGTATAGGTTCCACAACACTTCTAAATTAAGACACCATCAATCAGAAAAGGCTTACAAATACAAGAAAACACCTGCATCAATTCAATAAAAGCTGCCAAAAAATTGCCTCAAAAATATTTGTTGTCAGTGTTTGCAAACATTTTCTCAGTTTGCAAGACATTTTTAATTAAATTACCTGTTGTTGAATTGATACAACCATTTTTTTCTTTTTGTAAGTATTTTCTGTGTCTTAATTTGGAAGGGTTGTGGTCTGTACAGTTTTGATGCCAGCTTTACGGACAGATGCCAGGACCTTTTTATGTCTGAGCAAATGAGATAAAACAGGCATGATCTGCTCTTAGTTCTGAGTGAATGGATTTGTGTTGTTCACCTATTTAGGCAGTGGACCCACGTTACAAGGTGACCTCCACATCCGTGTCGCTGCCAGATCTGACAGAAAGCGATGATGGGACTTTTTCAAAAAGTCAGTCAAGCCGTACCATTAGACTGAAAATTGTGGGTAAGAATCTTGTATGGAGCTCTACTTTTACAGGTTGTATTCTATAAAAATGCATGGCCAAGAGAAAACGGAAACGTTTAATTATTTATTTCCATCTCCATGTTTTTAGATTGTTCTGAAGAAATCTTGAAGACCTATGGAGAAGACCTCTACTATGATATTTCCAGGCAGTCTGAGTTCTTGGAGTTTACGCCAACTCGCAGTCTTGACCAGCCAAAAGTCCTGTGGAATCAAACCAGTACTCAGTCCAGAAAGACAGACAGGGTTTGGGTGAGGTTTAATTCCTGGGAGATGATTAAGCTGTCTCAGGCAGACAACGGCTACTACAACTTCAGGAGGAAAGACAACACTTTGCTGTCTAGGATAAAACTGACAGTAAGAGGTGATGATAGATACACAGACACACACGGATGTTTCAGGCTACTTTGTATTTACATAAATGTTCTTATTCAGTCAACTCTTTGTCACACACAGAGAAGATTGAAAACTTTATATTAATGGAAGAGGATTCTCTCACAATCACACTTCCTCTGGAGTGCACCTCATGCACAATGAGCTATAGCAGAAGGGGGGACACAGATACCCTGGTGGTGATGAAGGCAGGGCACGTGGTTCAAGATGGGCCATTCAAGGAGAGAATTTGGATGCATGGCTCAGATCAGATAGAGATCGAGTCCCTGAAAACTACAGACTCTGGCCAGTTTGAAGTCAGAGATCAGGATGGCAACTTGGCCCTTCTTTTGGAGTTGAATGTACGAAGCAGGGTAGAAGGTAAGTAATGAATTGTCTTAGATTACATGTGTAAAAATATTTGAATTCATGTATATTTTATATTTAAATATTTGAATCCATGTATATTTTCAAATTAACACTCCCCCCCCCTTGCCCTCCAGCTATATCTCCAGCTGTTTATGTTGGCATTCCCATCACCATTCTCTTCGTGTTGTTTTTCTGCTGTTGTTGCGTGAAGAAGTGCTGTTGTAAAAAAGGGTCTTCAAAAAGAGAGCCTGCTGTTCAAACTCTTGCAGTGCGTTATCAAGTAAGGTTACCTCTGAATGGAATTGGGATAAAGAGGTGTATTACTTTTGGTACTTTTTCTCATGTAAAGATTCATTTTGATATTGCAGGATGCAAATCAAGACACAGGGCCAAGTCACGTACCTCCACCATATTCTTCAGTTTATTCTTATCCTTGCAACACCATCAGAACTACAGAATCTGCATCCAGTTCTACTGAGCTACCGGTAGTTGGAGTATGTTTACATTTATTATATCTATGCCTGTGCGTTTGCCTTTTTTATTATTTTTGTAAATGTCATCTTTCCTGACTGACTCTTTTTTTTTCTCACAGGTGCTCAGTCCAACAGAAATTCACATGAGCTCCCATCCACCTGAGGTACAGACACGCTCAAATCCCTCTAAGTCAGTGCTTCTTACTTTTACTCTCATGGTGATTTTTCTCTCCTCGGAAATTACCCATGTACAGTTTTGGGTTAGTGTGGGCACAAGGCCATTGGAGATATTAAAGGATTATTAAATGAGCTTGAGGTCTGTACGAGAAAATATCAGACTGAGGTGTTGACAGGTCTGATACGAGGTCTGTCAATAAAGTAACGGTCCTTTTTATTATTTTTTTTAAAACTATATGGATTTCATTCATATGTTTTTACGTCAGACAAGCTTGAACCCTCGTGCGCATGCGTGAGTTTTTCCACGCCTGTCGGTGACGTCATTTGCCTGTGAGCATGCCTTGTGGAAGGAGTGGTCCCGCCCCCTCGTCGTATTTTCATTGTCTGGAAATGGCGGAATGATTTGGACTTTTTTTCCAGCAGAATTTTTTCAGAAGCTGTTAGAGACTGGCACCTGGAAACCATTTGAAAAATTTATCTGGCTTTCGGTGAAAATTTTACGGGCTTCACAGAGAATAAGGAGTGTTACTACAGCTTTAAGGACGCTCGGCGCGCCGCGCTCCGAGCTGCGACGACGAGGCAGAAAACGCCAGATCATTTCTAAGCTGGCTAACTTGTGCTTGTCCTCTGACACGCCGAAACAGAGGTGTTCCTTTGTCTCGCTCAAACAGCGAATCGGTCATTACGCACGAAGCCTCCGCGCGGCTTTCCATGACAAAATCTCTTGTTAAAAGTGAAATCTGCCGGAAAATGGCTGATGTCCAGCTCTTGTGATAACCAGAGAAAGTACACACGACGGTCTCGTATCCACAGAGCCATCAGCTTAGAAATGATCTGGCGTTTTCTGCCTCGTCGTCGCAGCTCGGAGCGCGGCGCGCCGAGCGTCCTTAAAGCCGTCCTTAAAGCTGTAGTAACACTCCTTATTCTCTGTGAAGCCCGTAAAATTTTCACCGAAAATCTCCAGTCTCTAACAGCTTCTGAAAAAATTCTGATGGAAAAAAGTCCAAATCATTCCGCCATTTCCAGACAATGAAAATCCGACGAGGGGGCGGGACCACTCCTTCCACAAGGCGTGCTCACAGGCGAATGACGTCACCGACAGGCGTGGAAAAACTCACGCATGCGCACGAGGGTTCAAGCTTGTCTGATGTAAAAACATATGAATCAAATCCATATAGTTTAAAAAAAAAATAAAAAGGACCGTTACTTTATTGACAGACCTCGTATGTATATATATATATATATATATATATATATATATATAATATATATATATATAATATATGATATATGATGGTCAGATTAGCTGGTAAGCTTTTAATCTGTGTGTTTTTTTTTCCAATGATTTTAGATATTTATGGAGTATGTTCATGTCCGACTTGGTTTTTGTAATCATGTTTTTAGCTTTCTGGTTTGTAACAAATGCGATACGCGATCTGGACCGATTGTCATAGCAACCGGTCTGATATGGGAAAATATCAGACTGGAAATCAGCCAATGAGAACGCACGTAGCATTGTAGCCATATAATAAAGAGTCTTATCTTACACTTGGTGCAAAGCAGCATTCAGTGCAGCCCGTTTCTGACTATTTCAATTGTCATTTTCATGTCCATGTTGTATAATCTGCAGATTTATTTGTGTTTATCTGTGCCCCCATAACTATGTTGACCTTAAAATATGATGTGACCAGGTGCATTGCTATCATGAGGCAGCAGAAAGTGACTGGGTGACAGACCACTAAAATAATTGTCTCAAGTCGAGCGCAGTGTTTTGCTGCTGTTTATATGGTGCAACATTCAGATACGTCTTACATCACAGTGCACGTACAGAGATATACATTAGCACTCCTCCTCCTCCTCCTCATTCTTCAAACAAAAAGTTAATTGAAAATAAAAATTAGAAAGCAAAAAAAATTAAAAAGTAACTGACAAATTCAAAACATTGAAAACCCTTGGGTTGACAGGTTGGGAGCAGCTGGACAGGCATGGGAGGTACAGGGAACAGCAGGGCTCTGTCTCTGTCTCTGTGTGATGGAATATGGAGGAAATGAGGCAGTTAGAGGTGGAGGAAGTGTTGAAAGGAGGAGATTCTGAACTCTTTCACCTCAGGGAGATTTGGCGGATGACTGCTCCCTCCATAATTGACTTGGTTGTGCCTGACTGCTGTCCTCACCAGAAAACCTCTGTTACCTATGGAGTCCACCATCTAAATAACAGTGCACCAGATTTAAGTACACCTGACTATTAAAGGCCACGGCAAATATCAACTCAAGTCTGGTGGCAAGCAGTGGTACTGTGGCTTTGCTGCATGCACAACATCACGGAAAATCCTTGCGTCCTAGTTGGCAACCACCTAGGCAGACAACTGGTTCATCCACATATCTGTAAAATAACCATCTATCTGCTGCAGCCATGTGAAGCATCGATGTCAATGGAGCTTGGAAAATTCCACAGATGACACACTAGTGCAATTCCTGTTGTACTTTAAATACAGCTGTGATTAGTTAATGGTTGAAATACAACCTATTTGCATCTTGTGTATATAGGTTGACATGCCATAAGTGCAGCTGTGCTTTAGGCTGAGCTCTTAAAATCCGGCTATACTAAAATGTGAAATGGAAGAAATGGAGCGAACGTGGGGTAAAATGTAACGAAATGGAATGGACTGACTCCAAATATGATTAAATATGATTCAATGAAGTACTTTTATTTAATTATTTTTAAGCGTAATGGAGCGAAATGGGGACCGATAATAATGAAACGGGGGTAAAATGTAGCGAAATGGAACAGACTGACTCCAGATATGATTCAATTAAGTACTTTAATTTTTTTTTTTTTTTTTTTTTTGCGAAATGGGGACTGATAATAATGAAATGGGGGTAAAAATGTTACAAAATGGGGTTACGAAATGGAGCAAACTGACCCATTGACTGAAGTTTCATCTCCTGAATGCCAGATGGCGCACCTGCCCCATTACATGTACTGAGCACATCTCGCAAAAACAAACAAACAAACAAACAAACAAAAAAACAAAAGCCAAACAATTAAATAAAAGTACTTATTTGGAGTCAGTCTGGTTCACTCTGCTCCATTTCGTTACATTTTACCCCATTTCGTGATTATCAGTCCCCATTTCGCTCCATTTCGTCCACATGACCCCTTAAAATCATCAGAGTGGTGAGTAGGTACAACCCCTGGCAATAATTGTGGAATCACCGGCCTCGGAGGATGTTCATTCAGTTGTTTAATTTTGTAGAAAAAAAGCAGATCACAGACATGACACAAAACTAAAGTCATTTCAAATGGCAACTTCCTGGCTTTAAGAAACACTATAAGAAATCAGGAAAAATAATTGTGGCAGTCAGTAACGGTTACTTTTTTAGACCAAGCAGAGGGAAAAAAATATGGACTCACTCAATTCTGAGGAATAAATTATGGAATCACCCTGTAAATTTTCATCCCCAAAACTAACACCTGCATCAAATCAGATCAGATCTGCTCGTTAGTCTGCATCTAAAAAGGAGTGATCACACCTTGGAGAGCTGTTGCACCACGTGGACTGACATGAATCATGGCTCCAACACAAGAGATGTCAATTGAAACAAAGGAGAGGATTATCAAACTCTTAAAAGAGGGTAAATCATCACGCAATGTTGCAAAAGATGTTGGTTGTTCACAGTCATCTGTGTCTAAACTCTGGACCAAATACAAACAACATGGGAAGGTTGTTAAAGGCAAACATACAGGTAGACCAAGGAAGACATCAAAGCGTCATGACAGAAAACTTAAAGCAATATGTCTCAAAAATCGAAAATGCACAACAAAACAAATGAGGAACGAATGGGAGGAAACTGGAGTCAACGTCTGTGACCGAACTGTAAGAAACCGCCTAAAGGAAATGGGATTTACATACAGAAAAGCTAAACGAAAGCCATCATTAACACCTAAACAGAAAAAAACAAGGTTACAATGGGCTAAGGAAAAGCAATCGTGGACTGTGGATGACTGGATGAAAGTCATATTCAGTGATGAATCTCGAATCTGCATTGGGCAAGGTGATGATGCTGGAACTTTTGTTTGGTGCCGTTCCAATGAGATTTATAAAGATGACTGCCTGAAGAGAACATGTAAATTTCCACAGTCATTGATGATATGGGGCTGCATGTCAGGTAAAGGCACTGGGGAGATGGCTGTCATTACATCATCAATAAATGCACAAGTTTACGTTGATATTTTGGACACTTTTCTTATCCCATCAATTGAAAGGATGTTTGGGGATGATGAAATCAATTTTCAAGATGATAATGCATCTTGCCATAGAGCAAAAACTGTGAAAACATTCCTTGCAAAAAGACACATAGGGTCAATGTCATGGCCTGCAAATAGTCCGGATCTTAATCCAATTGAAAATCTTTGGTGGAAGTTGAAGAAAATGATCCATGACAAGGCTCCAACCTGCAAAGCTGATCTGGCAACAGCAATCAGAGAAAGTTGGAGCCAGATTGATGAAGAGTACTAAGTCCATGCCTCAGAGACTGCAAGCTGTTATAAAAGCCAGAGGTGGTGCAACAAAATACTAGTGATGTGTTGGAGCGTTCTTTTGTTTTTCATGATTCCATAATTTTTTCCTCAGAATTGAGTGATTCCATATTTTTTTTCCCTTTGCTTGGTCTAAAAAAGTAACCGTTACTGACTGCCACAATTTTTTTTCCTGATTGCTTATAGTGTTTCTTAAAGCCAGAAAGTTGCCATTTGAAATGACTTTAGTTTTGTGTCATGTCTGTGATCTGCTTTTTTCTACAAAATTAAACAACTGAATGAACATCCTCCGAGGCCGGTGATTCCATAATTTTTGCCAGGGGTTGTATATGGATGAATAAATAAATGGAACTGCAGTGCCAACTGTATTTCCCACTGATACGTTTTTGGGGAGGGGTGTGGGGTAATAATGTGCTCAGTCCAGTGGCACACAAAAGGCAAGAAAATGTAGTTTTAACTTTTTCTCCAGTTAAATGTTGTAGAAAGCAGGTGTCCAATGACGTCCTTTAGTTCAAGAGCAGTTTCCAGTCCTTTTCAGGCTTTGATTGAACTTATTGAACTCAGGATTCCTGTGTTTTCTTTTCACTTCTCTCTCTCTCCAGGTTGCAGCTACAGGACAGCAACATGCTGCTCCAGTTGTCCCTGACTTTGGCTGTTCCTCTTTGGACTCTGAGCCAAAGTTTGAGCTGAAAGGACTGCACTTTCCTCTGAGTTCAGAGGCAACATTTTGTGATGTTTATACCTCAGACAAACTCAACTTCCTTTAATTACTACACTAGAAATGTCAATGCAGCTTAATTCTCTATCTCACTCGCTCATCTTCAACGGCTTACTCCAATTAAGGGTCACGGTGGGCTGGAGCCTATACCAGCAGTCATAGGGAGTGAGGTACACAAGACACCACTCTGTCGCAGGGCTACATATAGACAGACAAACACATTCACACTCGCACACACACCTACGGACAATTTGAAGTCTGCAGCCCACCTAACCTGCATGTCTTTGGATGTGGGACGAAGCCGGAGCACCTAGAGGGAACCCAGGCAAACACGGGGAGAACATGCAAATACTACACAGAAAGGCCATAGGTGGGAATCGATCCCATGACGTTCTTGTTGTGAGGCAACAGTGCTAAATAATAGATGAGATAAATAACATTATTTTATATAGTGCTTTTTCATATGAATCAGAAGCTCAAAGTGCTTTAGAATGATGCCTCACATTCACCTACACCAATATCAGAGTGCTGCCATGCAAGGTGCTCACTACGCACCGGGAGCAAAATGGAGATTAGAGACCTTGCCCAAGGGCCATTAGTGATTTTCTGGCCAGACGAGGGTTTGAACCCATGACCCTCTGGTGTTAAGCCCACCACTTAACCACTACACGTACCCTACTGCATATAGGAAAACAATCAACCCAGAATGCATTGCGTCATCAACATCTGTTTGTTTTGTTTTTTAGCAGATTTACGCACGTCCGGGAGCTGTGCTGACTTTCACTTCACAGCGCCTGGCTATTGTGCTTTATTTTTAGCCTTTCTCTACCGTTACTTTTGCATGTGTTATGTCAAAGTCTGTTGCCATGCAGGATCCTGAAAATTCCAGTAATATGACGGTCCCACATCTGAAACAGATATCTGGCTGTAAGGGTTGGTCCCTGCAATAGAAAACTCTGCTGGGAGCCGGCGAGTCTCGCCGAGAAAGCTGCACAAGTTTATCTGATTTTGGAGAAGTGTGACCATGAAGAGTCAGAGAAAAAGTGACACTGGGTGATGATGGCAGACGGGTTTTTTTTTTTGTTTTTTATTATTATGAATACACTGTGGTTTACCATAGGCAGAAATACGTTGGTTGTTGAACCTCTGACAATTCAGGCAAAAACAAATAGTGCTCCCCTATAGCGCTACATAAGTATCTGCAGTAGGTACAATTGAACTTGGTGCTGCATCTTGTGACTATTTGAGCTTGAATTGGATTTTGAGACACATACATTTACATTCAAAAGAGTTTTTGTGACACATGCAAGATAAGAACCATGTGAACTAAAATAAATATCATGGAGATAGTGCATAGATTTACTATGTGACAAAGTTAAACATGTTGCATGCTTCTTTGTAAATAGATGCAAAAATTCAAGACCAACCCATTGTGAAGTAAATTGCCTGCTTTTATAAAGGAGTATTGTGCATTTTACTTTTTAGTTTTTCATATCATGTATTGGTTGGTATTTTTTTTCAATAGTACCTATAAATGACATAAGTACAATATTTAGTCATTTTTGAGGAAAAAAAAAAGTATTTTATTTTTCCTTGGACAGAATGCAATGAACACTGTAGCTCATCAATTCAACAGTGAACTATCACATTAATGCTTGACCATTAATCACTTATTTCAGATTTTATTCAGGGTTATTTTTACACAGGGGTTATACGTGCTTGTCATGTGTCTTCAGGTTCATATGTTAATGTTTCTGCATTTTCTATCACTAGACTTTGTGAACTTGTGTTTCTATAAATATTTGATACTTGGTTAAACGATACATTCTTAAACATCTCAGGATATTTATGAGTAGTTTTTGTGGCTTTGAGTAGCATTAACAGTGAACCTATGTGGTTATAAAAATTTGTAAAAGCACAACTTGATTCTTGAAATGAGTGATTGTGCAGCCTCACAGTGTACACCACTGTGGATAGCAGATGTGTAATACAGTGATATAAAACCCTGAAATATATATATAGTACTAAATATGACCACAGACATATCTTTACAGAATCAAAAGTGCCTTAAGTTTACACTTTTATCAAAGAACTGATTCTTGACATTTCTATGGCTGGAATGTACATGACTTGGTGCCCTCACCTTTTCACAAAGTGACCAGTCTTCCAAACACTCCCTGGCCAAATTTGCAATGTCTCTGGAGAGCTTCAGCAAACAGTACCTATGGATCACAGACCATTGTTGAAACGGTGCTAAGAAATATCAACACACAAGTACTCAAAGCATTCTTGTTCATATGTTATTACTAAAACAGATCAGTTGAAACAGCTTCAATCAATCAATCAATTTTTTTATATAGCGCCAAATCACAACAAACAGTTGCCCCAAGGCGCTTTATATTGTAAGGCAAGGCCATACAATAATTATGTAAAACCCCAACGGTCAAAACGACCCCCTGTGAGCAAGCACTTGGCTACAGTGGGAAGGAAAAACTCCCTTTTAACAGGAAGAAACCTCCAGCAGAACCAGGCTCAGGGAGGGGCAGTCCTCTGCTGGGACTGGTTGGGGCTGAGGGAGAGAACCAAGAAAAAGACATGCTGTGGAGGGGAGCAGAGATCGATCACTAATGATTAAATGCAGAGTGGTGCATACAGAGCAAAAAGAGAAAGAAACAGTGCATCATGGGAACCCCCCAGCAGTCTACGTCTATAGCAGCATAACTAAGGGATGGTTCAGGGTCACCTGATCCAGCCCTAACTATAAGCTTTAGCAAAAAGGAAAGTTTTAAGCCTAATCTTAAAAGTAGAGATTAGGCTTAAAACTTTCCTTTTTGCTAAAGCTTGATGACAAAAGATCAAAGGTCATAAAAACAACTAACATTGGGACGGAACCATAGTGTCACCTGGAGGAAGGGCACAGACCCTTTAGTATGCAGTATACTTTTAACAAAAGATAAATTGTAATTTCTTTTTCTCTTGTAATAGTTAACCAAAGACAACATTTATATTCCAATTTAATCTGTTACACATTTCTTTCATGTGACATTGAGTACTCTTGGTGCATGTTTAAATGTTATTTGTTGAATTAGTAATAAATTGTCATGGTGAAAACAGTGTTCTCTTAATCACTTCGCTGCTTCTAGGATGGTTTAGAAGATGACTCAACCAGCTTATATTTTGTTAGCCAAAGAAGACATAATTCACTGTGTCTGATGTGTTTTTCTTTTGGGGAGAAACCTTATGCCAAGTGAGTTCATGATCATGTGCAGAGCCTCTTTAAAATCACCCTGGAACAAAGAAACTTTTCTATTGCACCCTTCTTCAGCTCTTCAACACTCAAGTCTTAGCTTGTGGCTTTTGTGTCATTGTGTTTGTTTTTGTTCAATAACTTCATTGTTTGATGTACCAGTTTTAATAACTTTTAAGGTATGAGTCAAGTTCTGTGCATTTTGAAGACAACTTCCAAGCTAAGTTTTTGAAATTAAGAGTGAATTTGTGAGTCTCCAAATTAATTTTCCTCTCAACTTTAATTTTTCTCCACAACTTTCTTTACCAATCCTTGAACTATTGCTAAATTTTTACAAAGGATTCTAATTGATTTTCCAGAAGTTTTGGATGCTGCCAGAGCATTTTTGACAGCAAACACCAAAACCTTCATCCTGGGTTGGTCAGTGAACCCAACTTCTACAGGTCTGCTGATCCATCATGTTCGGTCCTGGTGTCTAACCAACCAAGCAGTCTGCACGCCTGTAGTCATCTGGGAGATCCAGTGGGTTAACTTGACCCAGGTGAAACAAGGCCAGCAAAGGTGGATCAGGAAACCGGACCAGACCTCTCCATCCAATCCAAAGGACCCAGATAAGTGAACCTTCAAGTGTTCGGATGGTCTGTCAGTGATGCAAAGTGGCCTTCTTTGTTTAATTTTCTTTATAATAACTTTCTATATTTAGTGCCTTGTTTTTGATATCACCAATTGTCTCAGTAATTAAACTATCAGTCAATATCCATATTGTCAAAATCTGTCACTTTTGTTTGTACCTGTACATGCGTAAATAAATCTGTAAATATTACACCAATTGTTTGTCTTGTGTCCAGTGGAAGACACGTTTAATCAGTCGTATCCAGAACTTGTGACTTTCAGAACAAAGACTGATTAATATCGATCATAACATGATCAAGTTCCTGCGGTATGGTGGTGCCCCTTTCAAGGTATTTAAATTTCATTAGTGAGCTTTATTAAGTTCCTGGTATGCAGGTGGTGCCCCTTTCGAGGTATTTAAATTTAACTTTATTTTCCCCTTTTAACAAGGGGAAAAAACAGTCTTGGTTAACTGACAGAACATTTACAACAGTTTGAAAATGAGAAGAACTTGCTCAGTTTTATGAAGTCGGTGTTTTCCACACATACTTAAACTTTTTTGTTCAGCGCACACAGTAATTCCGACAGACAGTGAAGGCAGCACGAATACTCCCATGGTAACGCCCTTCCTGGCGATAAAAACCTCTAGTGCGGTGCTAACGGTAAATCCCGCAAAGTATGCGGGTTATAGCAGCGCTTGTAGCTTATTGTGTATATTACATGCGTGATGTTTGTCAGAATGAACCGTACCAGAAGACAAGTCTTTGTTCAACGTCAGATGTTTGAGCAGATGTCGTTTATTTTGCGCTTTGAAGCATCGCTCATGACGCTGTTGCTGCTGGGGAGCTGCGTTTGTGTGGGTAAGTGCTAACAGCATTTGTTCATCTTTATGGAAAATATCCTCTTGTGACTCTTTGTTTCTTTTATTATGTTTATTTGAAATATTCAGTGTGATATAGTGTGTTGATGCTGTGTAAAATATGTCAGTAACAAATAAGGTGTATTGGTCTTTACAAAAGGAAAAAAATGGAAACGATGTTGAAAGATAAAACAGCTTAATGTACAAATCTGTTATCAAGAATTTTACTTAAAGGTGTAATATTGTGCAGGGGTTTTTTTTTTGTACCTTTTAATAATTGGTTGCCATTTCATGTCAAACATTCTTAGAATTCTATAGACAGCTGCAAAGTTTAAGATCATCATGGTTCATTTTATCCTGTAAGAGGTGGGCAGATCGATCCTAATATCGATACCTACGCTGGTATTGATATTGAACGATCCTCGTGTGAAAAGATCGATACTCAAGCTTTTTTCTCTCCCGCACACACTGATTGCTGCGCACGCAGATTCATCAAAGTCTACTCTCTGTCTGTAAAAGCAGTGCTACGCTGTGTCACACAACACGGAGCAGCGCACCCTTGTATTGTGGTTTGTTAGCCCTCTACCTCAGGAGATTTTGTTTTAAGTTGTGTTGAGTGATATTTTTTAAACATTAAATGTTGATTGTGATAAAGTATTTTGTTGTCATGTACCGTGTTTGGCGAAATTCTATCCTAGGTCTTTTGGATTCTTTGGCTCTGTGAAGCTTAAATATGAAAAAGTATTGGTATCGATATCGGTGATACTGGGCCTGTATTTACTTGGTGTTGGATCAATACCAAAATTTCTGGTATCGCCCACCTCTACCTTCTGTGACGTATGTAACAGAAGTCCATATATGACCTCTGGTTTTTTTCTGTAAGACACGCCCTCTTAGCCAATATGACACACCCCTTTTCTAAAGAGATGGGGAGCATCCTTTCCACTTAAAGCAACGGGGACAAAATCAGTTTCTTGAGTTTCCATTCTCATTTTCCCAGATATGCACCCTGTTGTAGACAGAATTCATGAAAAGTGGCTTTATAAGAGGTTTTTTTTTTAGTAGAATTATATCAGTACTGTTTTTAACTTGTTCAAATGGTCCACTTCATGGAAAAATAGGATGCCACGCTAACATTTTTATTTTTATCTTCTAAATGGACAAGAAATGTGCACTGTAGTTAAACGACAAATTATAAGCAAAGCTATCAACATTGCTATATATTTTCCTGTTTCCTGAATAACGACAAAATCATATTACTCTTGAAATGTTGTGTAAAAACAATGAACATCTTAATTTGTCACTTCTACAAGTTCTATACCATTTCATTAAGAAGTTATAACTGATGTTTGTATTGATTTAACAGTGGTCGCGGTCTACTTATATTTGACCAATAAACCAAAAGACAGATTAGACCAAAATAAGAATTAGACAAATATTCAATATCCCCATAATAACAACATGCATGTTTGTTGCTGAGAGAACACATATTTTATGTACTGCCATTCAAACATTGATCATGTCCTGCTGCTTTTGCTTTTATTAAACTTGATGTGTGGAAAAATTACTCAGCACTGAGACAGCAATATAAGATCACATCACACATGCTGGGCAACATCATTATCAAAGGGGCATTGACTGAAACGCTGAAATTTTTCCTGTTTAGGGTTCTATTTCTAGGTATGTTTTTCCAATGACAAATTATAAATTTGAGCTTTGTATCCATTTTTCTAAGATTC